>NC_091375.1:10957587-10961641 GCF_038502225.1 Cherax quadricarinatus
GCAAAATCTTGGGAGAACAAATAAAGCTGGAAAACTGCCAACAGCTCCTTGACTCTCTCTCTTTCTCGCCATCTTATCCTCTCCCTTCTATCTTAATATCCTCTATCCCACCTATCATCATCTCGACCACTAACAAGTCTCTTATCCCCATTCTATCTTATCTCTCCCCCTCATCCCCTCTCTATCCTATCTCTCCCTTTATCCTCTATCCTATCCCCCTTATCCCCTCTCTGTCCTCTCATCTTCATGTGCTTACCTCCAATCTCTAACAGCCTCCCTACCATCCTGCCAACCTCTCTGCTATCCTATCAGCCTCCCTGCTATCCTCCCTGATATCCTGCCAGACTCCCTGCTATCCTGCCAGACTCCCTGTTATCCTGTCAGCCTTCCTGCTATTCTGCCACCCCTCTCCTGCCAGCCTCCCTGATATCCTGCCAACCTCCCTGCTATCCTGCCACTTCTCTCCTGTCAGCCTCCCTGCTATTCTGCTAACCTCCCTGCTATCCTGCCAGTCTCCCTGCTATCCTTCCAGCCTCCCTGCTATCCTCCCTACTATCCTGCCAACATCTCTGCTATCCTCCTGTCAGCCTCCCTGCTATCCTGCCAATATCTGCTATCCTCCTGTCAGCCTCCCTGCTATCCTAGCAGCCTCCCTGCTATCCTGCCAGTCTCCATGCTATCCTAGCAGCCTCCCAGCTATCCTAGCAGCTTCCTTGCTATCCTGCCAGCCTCCCTGCTATCCTTCCAGCCTCCCTGCTATCCTGTCAGCCTCCTTGATATCCTACCAGCCTCCCTACTATCCTGCCAGCCTCCCTGCTATCCTGCCAGCCTCCCTGCTATCCTGCCAGCCTCCCTGCTATCCTGCCAGCCTCCCTGCTATCCTGCCAGCCTCCCTGCTATCCTGCCAGCCTCCCTGCTATCCTGCCAGCCTCCCTGCTGTCTTGCCAGCCTCCCTGCCAGGTTCCCTGCCAGCCTTCCTGCTATCCTTAGACCTGCAAAAGGCCTTCGATACTGTCAACCACAATATATTATGTAAGAAACTTCAAGCTATCGGTATAGGTTCTGTAGACTGGTTTAAGTCCTACCTTAGCAACAGGAGACAAATAGTCAAAATCAACAAAACGGAATCAGAACCCCTGCGATAACATGTGGAGTTCCCCAAGGTAGTATTCTGGGTCCCTTACTATTCTTATGTTATGTCAATGATATGCCTATCAGTGTCAAGTGCAAACTCCTACTGTATGCAGATGACAGTGCTCTGTTAGTGACAGGTAAAGACCCACAAGATATTGCTAATGTTTTAACACTGGAACTGGAGTCCTGCAGCAAATGGTTAGTAGACAACAAACTATCATTACACCTAGGGAAAACTGAAGCCATTCTCTTTGGAACGAAACATAAACTGAGAAGGGTAAATAATTTTAATGTTCAGTGTAATGGGGAGTCCATCACTTTGGTTTCATCAGTAAAATATCTGGGAATCCCCTTTGACCCATGCATGTCAGGAGAATTGATAGGAACAGTGTAGTAAAGAAAGCGAATGCCAGACTGAAGTTCCTGTATAGACAAGCACAGTGTCTACCTACTGAGGCTCGCAGGACCCTATGTCTAGCCCTTATACAATGCCATATGGATTACGCTTGCTCTTCATGGTACTCTGCCTTGACAAAAAAACTGAAAGATAGACTGCAAATCACCCAGAACAAAATCGTAAGATTCATCCTGGGGCTGGGACCAAGAGAACATGTAGGCCAGGATGAATTACAGCAGTTGGATATGCTGAATGTTGAAGACAGAGTAAAACAACTGAAGCTAAATCATGTTTATAAAATTGCTCACGAACAGTGTCCAGAATATCTTGCTGTCAATTTTGTCAAGGTTGGGAACCAAAGCAATCATAGTACTAGGGGAGAGAGCACAACTTTGTAGTACCCACAGTCAGTGGCCAGGCGTCAAACACCTTTTATTGTACAGCAATAAAGGAATGGAACAGACTACCCGCACATGCCAAAGCCAGTCATAGCATGAACCAGTTCAAGAAGACTGCCAAAAAGTGTCTGATGAATGAAGCTACAGAAAGGGAGGGGAATGATTTTCTATTTTTTAGCTAAAATACGTGTAAATTTTACCTTATCCTAGTAATGACCCTCGTATTGTAGATAGTCTTAATGACCCTCGTGTAGTAGATAGTCTTTTAGTATGATAATAAGATGTTATCTTCATTGTAGAATAATAAGAAAATATTATAACCTTTATATTATAATAATAAGGTAAAAGGACCCCAATGGAAAAAAGTCACTCTGACTTTTTTGGGTTATCCTAGTTTCTCTACACATATGCTGCTATGTATGATAATTCTATGTAACTGTATTTGTGTATACCTGAATAAATTTACTTACTTACTTACTTACTTATCCTGCCAGCCTCCCTGCTATCCTGCTAGCCCCCTGCTAGTCTCCCTGCTATCCTACCAGGCTCCCTGCTATCCCGCTAGCCTCCCTGCTATACTGCCAGGTTCCCTGCCATCCTGCCAACCTCCCTGCTATCCTGCCAGTCGCTCTATCTCTGCCCAGCATCAGGGTCGATATACAACTAGGTCAAGAGGATGGATGATGTGAGGGACTCGCGCCTCTACGTTCGGCTGGCGTAAGGGTCATTATCACTCGCTTGTTTCTCCTTGAGCAATCTCTCTCTCTCCCTGCAAGTGAGAGTAGTCACTGTTTGTCCAGCCGTACAGAAATCTTTTTTGCATGGGGAAGAGCCAAACCCGTAGGAAACTGGCAGATAGGTAATCAGGACTGATCACAGTCAGGGATGGGCAGGCTCCAATTCCCTGGATCGAGATCCTTCATATATTCACAATGACCAGCAGAACGTCTGGTAGTTTTTTCACCTCTTGATAGAAGGCATTAGAGTTGCCGCCTCTTATTCCTTGGATCAAACATGATTGCTCCCCATATTCCAACCGCTGTATGACCCTTACGGATTCAGTGATACTGTATGAGAAAAATAATAATAATCATCATAACAATAATAACAAAGCACACCGGCCGAGTCCCACCGAGGCAGGACGACCCGAAAAAGAAGAAACACTTTCATCACTCACTCCAATAATAATAATAATGATTATAATAATAATAATAATTCTAGTGGTACTATGACCACCCCCTAGCTTGGCAAATAGCCTAATAAAGAATAATTCTAGTGGTACTATGACCACCCCCTAGCTTGGCAAATAGCCTAATAAAGATCAAGTCTTGTATCTGGTCTCTTAGGCGCCATATATCGTGTTAGGACTAGCAGTGTCAGCAGGCAGGATGCCCTGCCAGAGGCACAATTATCCTAGTGTACACACCACTATTGCTTCCACCATGAAGGACGTATGTTAGCTTAGCTTATCTTTTATCTGGGTTAAGTTAGATTATATGGGTTTAGGTAAGGATAACCTTGTTTGGTTGGTTAACAGGGTTTAAAAAAATAATTGACTACACGAGGGTCATTAAGGTTGTATGTAACTTATTCACCACCAGTCAAAAAAACTCTCATTCCTAAACTAGAAGGGATTAAAACTGTGTATATACACTGTTGTGAAGCCAGATTTTGCTAAGTGCGATGATTGTTGAATTATTATGATGTCGAGATTTTCTGAATTAGAGAAAGTAACAAATCGCCCATTACCTTTCATCATAGATGGAATATCCGTCAGTGCGCACAGCCAAACAGTTCAACCAGAAGTTATGGTTATCATATACTGAGTCGTTTATCTGTACATTCAGCGAGAGCTGTTTATTTTTCGCTATATATGTAATCTTTATGTTTGGGATTAATCTTACTGTGCTGGTGAAGTGAGCGAGGTTTGAGTGCCCACAACTGCAGCTGATATACTTTCATCCTGACGAAGCCAATATTCTCTCATGATGTTCCTGTTGTAATAGTCATATAACATTCACTAGTGCAGTCATATGTTCCAGGGTTCAATAAGGAATAAATGCAGGCGTAATATTCCATGAAGTGACGAGAATGTATTAGTTCATCGTCGTTTTCAAGATTTATT
>NC_091375.1:10961741-11141741 GCF_038502225.1 Cherax quadricarinatus
CTTTACATTACTTCAGCAATTTACAGGAGTCTACCATAACTAATATATATCTAAGTAGACTATATTACTTCAGTAATTTATAGGACTCTAGAGTAACTATATTTAAGTGAGTAGTCTCTGGTGAGGACCTCACATCTCGTCTTGGATGTACAAAGGTTGTACTTCCAGCGGTAATACTTAAGTATTCGCCGGATCTGCGAAGACATCCGCCATAATGCGGATCATAAAGTTGGATTACCAGTGGGCAAATTATGTTGGCTTCACTGCACGGAGTGGTACCCAGGATGTATATTTCATTATCGATACTGGTTCTCCTAACTCTTTAGTCTCAAGATCATTTCTGAATGGTTGTGAAATTAAGAACAAAAAGAGTTACGGGACAATTGAAACTTGCAGCATTGTTTTACGTTTTCAAGGATATGGAATCGACCTCCCTGTTAACATAATAGATGGTAATTTGAATTTTGGTCTTCTAGGCATGGACTTCTTGGTTGGTCACCAATGCTCCCTCGAATTTATATATGATGAGCCACTGCTTGTAGCTCGTAAATTATTATTCAAGACATTTACTCCTCGACACATGTTCCAAGAGCTGGAGATTGACGGCCAAGCTGCAATATGCCATTTGGACACAGGAAGTCCTATGTCAATCATAACAGAGGATATGGTACGCAAATTCGGCCTAAAATTAACTAAACTACGACGTCCATTATCCATAAATACTGTATATGGTGTCACCGGTTACACATTTAGTTCTAAATGTTAAATTAAAAATAGATGCAGAGATAATAAAAGTTGATTTTGAAGTTGTAAAAGAATTTATGCATCCTATAATCATTGGACTACCTGTGTTAAAGAAACTAAAGGTAATAAATTTTACAAAACAACGGCATAAAATTTCTCCCGAGAGACATGTTTGTTACCGTGACGTAGTTAGAGGTTATGCCAGAGGATTTCCTCTTAAACAACGTATTAAGGAAGCTTTTCTCAGATTGTTTGGTTGCTTTGCACATAAGAATGAAACATTTAATTGAACTTTTAAAAATACATATTTTGTTATGTAATAACCATTGCATTAAACCTGCATTATATGGTCGATATATGTGAGTTATTTATAATTTTCTATCTTGACATCCAACTCTCAAAGACACGAGAGGTGTTATTCATGACTTTTGACTGGGTCACTTAAGTCCCACTGACAATTTTGTCAATTTAGTTTTTCACATAAAGGAAACAGTTTTTGTTATAATAATATATAAAGGAAAGTGATATAATTTACAGGGTTTTAGATAATTATGTAATTAATGCTTCAGAAAAAAGAAAACTGGCATATATAAAAGCCCAAGTTTAAGTTTGAGCTGAGTGAACCCTTAATACTGTTCGACGTGATACCGGAGCCGTCCATCTGTCACCTACAAATTTCATACCATCCAAGATTTTCATCAATAACCATAGAATGTCTTATTCAGTCTGCTTTACATTTTAAACCCTGGTCAACTATTAGTGAAGGTGTGGTGGAGAAACGTTTCCGGAATGAAGATTACCAAATGAGGCTCAAGTGTCTCATGATCCGAAATGGATGAACATAGGGCACCTAGCAGCCAGTGTGCGACGTTCACTCTTACAGTTGAGTAAATTTGGAGAGGAGGTGATGGTGCAAGCCTTGAAATCATGCCCTTCACAGCTACAAGTCGAGCAGAATTTCTTATCCTTCATAGGACAGTCCTTGGAGAGATGTAGGTAGGAGTAGCAGCTCCAACAGGGCGTGATGTGTTGAGAGCCCTCAGCTTCAATATGGCTAGGATTTATGTAGTAAAAGATTGCCATTCCATTAGCATGAGTTTGGGCTGCCATGGTAACGTCACTGAAGAGGCATTGGAATTTTGGTAATGTAGTCCACTGGGCCAAGAATTCTGATCTTTTATTGATGTCTTGAGTTCGTCGATAGAATGGGTTGTTATAAGTTTGTTCATTTGTTTAATGAAGACAGATCTCTGCCCTAAGTTCTGGAGTAGACATAACTTGGAAACTACGTTCATGGTGAGTAGAAGTTGTAGCAGTAGTAGTGATCAGTTTTTCAGCGCCACGAGTACACTGAGAGACAGCACAATAAGTGTCAGGGGCCCAAGACTGTTCAACTGCCTCCCAGCATACATAAGGGGGATTACCAATATACCCCTGGCTGTCTTCAAGAAGGCACTGGAAAAGCACCTAAAGTCAGTACCTGATCAGCAGGGCTGTGGATCGTACGTCGCTTTGCGTGTGGCCAGCAGTAACAGCCTGGCTCATCAGACCCTGATCCACCACGAGGCCTGGTCTCAGACCGGGCCGCGGGGGCGTTGACCCCCGAAACCCTCTCCAGGTATACTCTAGGACACAGGGTGACCAATGCCGAATTTAGACCTTGGGGGGCCCAGAGTACTTTAGGTTGAGGGGCCTCAACATGTAAATTAAACTGAATTACAAATAAGAAATTAACTAAAATGAATGATAAACAGCAGTTTTCGAAAAAAAAAATGTTAGATTTCTAAGAAGACGTCTGATTTTATTTTTCTCAATTTTATTGACTTTTTATAAAAATTAAAGAGCACATACATACAAGAATTCATACCCACAAATACACACACATTTTTGGTATTTGAATTTTGTCTTCCAGTATTCCTTTTGCATACATTGAGGTAGAGGAGGCTGGGCTTGTAGAACACAGGTATTCCTTTCTTGGATCGCGCAACAACCGAAAATGTATCTAATTTTATTATAATCATGAGAGGAAGCGCTAAATCTTAGTGGGTGATATATTGCCAGGGAATGATGGGGAAGATGACGTTCAGGTTACATTCAGTGAAGTTAAGACCAGTTTGATGCATTAAAAACCCCTTGCTGTATTTTTCTCAGCGTATTATATGCTGAGAGTTTGGCTTTAGGGATTAAATGATTCTTAACTAGTGGTGACAAGGTTATTGGTCAGCCTTAATGACCATAGTGTAGTCGATAGGCTTTAAACCATATTTACCAACCTACCTACATAGAGAAGCCTAATAGTTTAAACTCTAAATATCGTAAAACTCAAATTATTTGTATTTCTCCACTACACTTAAAATTTGTGGTCCAGCCCCTTGAGCCATTACGAGCCTCTTATATTTTGACTATCACCCGCATGACGGCCATGCAATGAATCATAAGATATTAAAGTAGCTGTCACTACAGGATCAGCAGGAAGGAACTAGCATACATCGAAGGACGTCTGAGGAGCTCAGGAACGAGTGAGAGGCAGCAGCCAGACACCATCCCATGGAGAGATATAGTCAGGAGCCTGCCTGTCTATGCCATTGTGGTGTGTGACATGGGCAACTCCTGGGGCCTCACACTTTTCCTCACCCAGCTGCCAACATACATGAAGAATGTCCTGGGATTCTCCATTAAAGCGGTATGACCAGGGCTGCTTTACCCGGGCCAGTTTCTTTCTGAGACTCTTTCCTTAAAACTGCTGTATAGTCCTTGTGGCTTCGCTCTTCTTTTTTGATTATAATAATAATTTCCTTAAAATTTAAATGTAATTTTAACACGGTGTTTTGCTTCAAAAATGAAACCTGACTGAGAATTGTATCGTGATTAGTTGATGAAGGATCGAGCCTCCAGTATTTGCACTGAAAGGCCTTGTCTGTTTGGCACTTCATATAAATATAATAGTTGATCCTTTCTATGGTGGTTATAGTTCTGTACTTAATACTATTTATCCTTGTTGATGGCCACCATCTTCATTTCAAAGATCATAACCAGAATTTTTCAAGGGGTGGAGGGGTAAGCCAGTGGAAGGCCTCGGTCAGATGACCAAAAGCACCAGCTGTGGGTCATCATATAACTCAGACACTCGTCAGGAAACACTTGTCCTGTTTCCTGACATATTTTACCTAACCTGACCTTCATTTCCAAGGACTCTATGGTTTTGTCCTTAAATCTCACATATACTGCTGTACGTGACTGACTTTTTTTTCCCACAATTACTTTTTTTTCATAACTACTTTCGTTATTGTATATTCTTTACGGTTAGTTATTTACGGCAGAATTGAAAAAAAAAATCGTGAGTCATGACAGAAATTAAATTACAATTAGATATTAAGCACAGGTCATATTTTTCCTCTATAACAATTTAATGTAATAATACCCATAATAATATAGCAATAATATTCATACACGTCTACTTTATTAATAGACCAAAATAAGTTTTTTTTGGCATATAAGGCACCAGGAGAATATTTTGAGGTGTCCAGCTAGGCTAGTCCTGAAGTTGAGAGAAGTGGAGATTTTGATCCAAGGGATGGGAGAGTTGCTGCACCTGCGTCAAGACTCCTTTTACCTTAAAGGAATGTCAGGTGTGGGAATACTAGGTGTAGGAATGTCAGGTGTGGGAATACTATGTAGGAATGTCAGGTGTGGGAATACTAGGTGTAGGAATGTCAGGTGTGGGAATACTAGGTGTAGGAATGTCAGGTGTGGGAATACTAGGTGCAGGAATGTCAGGTGTGGGAATACTAGGTGTAGGAATGTTAGGTGTGGGAATACTAGGTGCAGGAATGTCAGGTGTGGGAATACTAGGTGTAGGAATGTCAGGTGTGGAAATACTAGGTGCAGGAATGTCAGGTGTGGGAATACTAGGTGCAGGAATGTCAGGTGTGGGAATACTAGGTGTAGGAATGTTAGGTGTGGGAATACTAGGTGCAGGAATGTCAGGTGTGGGAATACTAGGTGTAGGAATGTCAGGTGTGGGAATACTAGGTGCAGGAATGTCAGGTGTGGGAATACTAGGTGCAGGAATGTCAGGTGTGGGAATACTAGGTGTAGGAATGTCAGGTGTGGGAATACTAGGTGCAGGAATGTCAGGTGTGGGAATACTAGGTGCAGGAATGTCAGGTGTGGGAATACTAGGTGTAGGAATGTCAGGTGTGGGAATACTAGGTGCAGGAATGTCAGGTGTGGGAATACTAGGTGTAGGAATGTCAGGTGTGGGAATACTAGGAGCAGGAATGTCAGGCGTGGGAATACTAGGTGTAGGAATGTCAGGTGTGGGAATACTAGGTGTAGGAATGTCAGGAGTGGGAATACTAGGTGTAGGAATGTCAGGTGTGGGAATACTAGGTGTAGGAATGTTAGGTGTGGGAATACTAGGTGTAGGAATGTCAGGTGTGGGAATACTAGGTGTAGGAATGTCAGGTGTGGGAATACTAGGTGTAGGAATGTCAGGTGTGGGAATACTAGGTGTAGGAATGTCAGGTGTGGGAATACTAGGTGCAGGAATGTCAGGTGTGGGAATACTAGGTGTAGGAATGTCAGGTGTGGGAATACTAGGTGTAGGAATGTCAGGAGTGGGAATACTAGGTGTAGGAATGTTAGGTGTAGGAATGCCAGGTGTGAGAATACTAGGTGTAGGATTGCCAGGTGTGGGATAGCAAGAATGCCAATATGGGAATATAGGAATGCCAGGTGTGGGAATGTAAGAATTCCAGGTGTAGGAATACTAACTGAGGAAAATCCAGGCGTGTGAATGTCATCTAACCATCCCAAGTTCAGTCCCACATGAGGTCATGTGTTGCAACCCCTGAATGGGTTGCAATGATTTTTATGTATATATATAATTATTATCTTTTCATATAATTTTATATTGCTTATATTTGCGATAATAGCTAAATCGTAAATGTATTGCTTTATATTGTTATTTGACGTAGATTCCTTTGTTAGGTAGGATGTAACATATTATGTGTTCAGTTCAAGTCTTGATTGTCTAACTACTGTAATTATCGCTTGTGGCTCGTTTCCCTGCCGGCTTCTCGTTGTTACTGAGCTGTGCTGTCCACGGAGCTATCACGTGATCGAGGGGGGGTTGTCCTCACCTCGCCTGAAGTATTCAGTCTGGTCTAGACTCTCTTGGTGGTTGGACAGATTGTCTGTCTCATTATTCTTGTTAGTTCTGTAGAACTCTGTTCACAGAACATTGTGTAGACTTAGTGATTTTCGACGTTGTACTGAGGTTGTGTGTTTCATAGACACTCTGAGTATCTCAGGTCCTGAGCTATAGCTTCTGACTTAATTTATACTGGTATCTGTGTATTATCAGTGTCAGGGATTTTCCTATGCTGAACTTAGATTCAGTAGTATGGGAGTTTTGTGACTTTTGTGGAGGATCTGCTGATGGTCCCTACTTAGTGTCATTATATTATCTCCTTGTCCTGATTGTGTCGCAGTTTCTTGTTGTATTGCTATTGGGCTTAGCATTCTTTTTGTTGTTCAAGCAGACTGTTCTGATTGCCAGTTGGTCAAGAACTTAGTTTATGTGAGGACTTTGTCAGTCACTTGTTTAAGTCTAGTCGAGTCGTGAGACATAGCGAACTACTTAGAGCACTTACACGCATACACAAACTTACTTGTACATATTTGTAATATCTTATTAAATGTTAATGTACCAGAGGGTACTTAAGAATTATAAATGTGATATGTGCTTCAAGCACAATAATATTGTACTTGAGAGAAGTGATATTATTTTGATTACTGTGATTAATTTAATTTAATTTAATTTGATAATATACCTCTAGACTTAATAAATTTATTAAATTTTAATTTCTCTAGTTAGTAGCCTACCAGTTGTAATCCTGAAGCACTAATGAATCATACTGAATTATAATGGATAATTGGACAAGGATACTGACTACTTGTTACGAAAACCCAGTAACAGGCTGGATGCTAGAAGGGCAGTCCTTTCTAGTATTACCTGGAGATCTCTAAGCTTTCAGAATCGCGTTTTTTGTAACATCATGAGAGTATGTACTAACCTACATTTGGTTGCAGGGGTCGATTCACAGCTCCAGTGTGTGTGTGATGGCTGTGACACTAATTCCTTGATACCCTCTCCTGCAGAACGGTGCCCTGTCTGCCCTACCTTTCCTCTCCCGGTACACTGGAGCAGTAGGTGCCAGTACCCTGAGTGACTGGCTTGTACAACATCATCATCTCTCCCTCATCAATACTCGCAGAATCTTCAGCATCCTTGGTAACTCATTACTCTGAAGACGCCATCAAGAACTAGCTTTTGCTAGACATTTAAGTCACGTTATTTGGCCTTATTGGGTTATTCTGGGATAAATTCAGTGCATTTAATTTGTAAAAATAATTTTAAGTTAAAGTCAAAATTAGGTAGCCTAAATAAGAACTTTAATCTGTGTAGTTTTATATAATCATGATAGTACAATGTTTGGTTCTGTGTAGAGCTTTGTGAAGTTATAATGAAGCTCATCAGAGACATTGTACCACGAAAAGTTTGTTCTAAAGCCTGAGTCTATCTCATTTGTATGCACTGAGAGCAACAGTGTATATACACTTAGAGTTGAATATACCTCAGCATATACTATATACGTGTACATACAATAAATTTTAATCCCTATTTTAGGGATTTAAAATATTGACTGGTGATGTACAGATGACACACAGCCTTAATAATGAATGAACAAAGGTGACTTTTTCTTAATCATTTCATAAAAAATAGATCAGTTTACATTTATACAACTTTAGAGATACTCAGAAACAAAGTACAAGTTACATTATCATATTTGTGCTCAAAATCAATATAAAGTTAGGTAGTCTATATAGAAACTAATCCAGTTATAACTCTCTTGACTATAAAGTTTTTGGACTAAACAAAAATGAGTTTATTTTATTAAGTTTGAAGCCTATTAACTACACAGTTAACTGGTCACATCGTCCATGAACTTACTGAACTTGTCTAAGGAATATAATAAACTGAAGAAATGTTAAAATATTAGAAGATCAGTAGTAGTAGTAATGATCAAGTTGAAAATAAAAGTTATGTATGTTAAAGTTATGATTGTGATGATAGAAATAATGGGTTTATGTGGCAGCAATGTGGGTGCCAGCGGTGGTGGTGATAGGTGTGGCATATGGAGGATGCCAGTGGGAGGTGACAGTGGCACTCATCTGCCTAGCACTGTTCTTTAACGGTGCCATCACCACAAGTGTCATCGTCAACTCTACAGACATAGCTCCTAACCTTTCAGGTGTGTACTCCTTTCATGGAGGTGTCTTAATAGTAGTAGTACTAATAATAATAATAATGGAAACAAACACATATGGAGTTTAATGTGATCCTTTACTGACAACGTTTCGCTCACACAGTGGGCTTTTTCAAGTCACAAACAGATCTACCTGGGGTGGAAGGTAGGGGAGTATTTATAGTCAGAATGTTGAGGTTGACAGGACAAGCTTCCATCCTCTGCAAGGGTATACATAATCCCTTGTAATGACTGCAACAAATTATACGTGGGCGAAACATCAAGGGACCTCCAAACACGTATTTCAGAACACCAATACGCAAGCAGGACTGACGATACAAGGAATGCCTGTGTACAACATCGCAATTCACACAACCATTTAATCAACTACAGAAACTCAAGACTTATCGCCACAGAAGACAACACTCAATACCGAAGAATCCTGGAATCATCGCTTATCTCTATAACCAACAATTTCAACCAGAACAATGGCTTCTATAACATAGCTGAACCACTCGCCAAGAAACTTCTTCATCGCTATCCCACATAAGAACATAGAACACTGCAGAAGGTCTACTCACAACTTGTCCAATACCCCTGCCAAGCTACCCAAGACTCTATAACCCCACCCAGTGGATCATCAGATGCAGCATTCTCCACCTTACCTCAACATTCTTACTATAAATACTCCAGTACCTTCCACCCCAGGTAGATCTGTTTGTGACTTGAAAAAGCCCACTGTGTGGGTGAAACGTTGTCAATAAAGGATCACATTAAACTGCATATGTGTTTATGTTTCCATAGTGTCGGTATTTTATACCATTTATCTTCATCAATAATAATAGTAAATTCTGCATGGGGAAGTGGAAAAGAATCTTTCCTCCGTAAGCCATGCGTGTAGTAAGAGGCAACTAAAAATATGCCAGGAGGGGGCTAGTAACCCCTTCTCCTGTATAGATTACTGAATAGTATAAGAAAATAAATTTCATAAGTTTCTTCTTTTTTTGCGTCACCCTGCCTGGGTGGGAGACAGCTGGTGCGTTAAAAAAAATAATAATCAGATTATCATGTCTTGGCGTTTTTGCAAACAGACATTATTCTGTTCATGAGGATGAGCTAAACCCATAGGGGCCATATAGCACCTGAGGATTGAGAATCGGGTTTGCTCCGATGTAGGTAAGGGTGGCTTCAGTTTCTTGGATGAAGAGACCCCAGTGGAAATAAGTCACTTTGTCTGATTTTTTGGGGTTATCTTAGGTTCTTTACACTTATGCTGTTATGTATGATAATCTATGTAACTGTATTTGTGTATACCTGAGGAAAACTTACTTAAGAGACCTTTATCAGAATTCTCTCTTTGCAGGCACATTGTTTGGCATCAGCAACACATTTGCCAGTATTATCTCCTTCATTGTCCCTGTGGTCACCGGCCTCATCACTAACCACCAAGTTGGTAACATTGTGTAGAGTTTATTAATGGATAAGTTGGTAACGTTGTCTAGGGGTTCAGTAATGGAAAAGTTGCTAGATAGATCTACAACTTCCTGACATATAGAACACAAAGAGTAATAGTAAACAGATTAAAGTCTCAGGCAGCCATGGTAAAAAGCTCTGTTCCACAAGGCACAGTACTCGCTCCCATTCTATTCCTCATCCTCATTTCTGACATAGACAGAGATGTAAGCCGTAGCTTACATCGGATCACCATGACAGTGACCTCCATCAAAGATACTGCGAGACTCCAAGCGGACATCAACCAAATCTTCGAATAGGCCACTCAAAACAATATAAAGTTCAACGAGGAGAAATTTCAACTACTCAGATATGGAAAACTTGAAGAAATTAAAAATGTGGCAGGGTATACCACAAATTCTAACCATACAATAGAGCAGAAAAGTAATGTGAAGGACCTGGGAGTGATAATGTCAGAGAATCTCGCCTTCAAAGACCAAAACAATGCATCTACCTCATCCGCTAGGAAAAATGATATCATGATACATACAACAGGGCATAAAAAGATGAGCACCATTCTTAATGAAGTTCAAGCAATTTGTAATCGACTAGGCCTCATAATATCTTCCTCTAAAGCAAAGATATTAACAAGCAAACGACATCCCCCACCCATCATTAGCTACGTTAAAACCTACAGATATCTTGGTGTAGATGTACCCTTTATCAAATCCACTATACCACAACTAAATAAGAAATGCAAAGATAGGCTAAATGCTCTCAAAGCTGTTGCTGGCTACAACCCCAACTATGGTGCTAATGTTGCTGGCTACAACCCCAACTATTGTGCTAATGTTGCTGGCTACAACCCCAACTATGGTGCTAATGTTGCTGGCTACAACCCCAACTATGGTGCTAATGTTGCTGGCTACAACCCCAACTATGGTGCTAATGTTGCTGGCTACAACCCCAACTCTGGTGCTAATGTTGCTGGCTACAACCCCAACTATGGTGCTAATGTTGCTGGCTACAACCCCAACTATGGTGCTAATGTTGCTGGCTACAACCCCAACTATGGTGCTAATGTGAGAATGATATACATAGCCTATGTTAGGTCCTTAATTGATTATGCTGCTCCCATGTTGATATTAGCTAGAGAAAGTTCTCTCCGACCCTAGGAGTTAATGCAGAATGAAGCTCTCAGAATTATTCTTGGGTGTCCCAAATCTACAAAAGTTCTTAACATGAGGAAGGAGCTTGGTATTTCTAGTATCAGTGATAGGATTGTTGAGATTAACACTGTACTCGGTATTAGAATGTTGAGAAATGAACCAGACTCTGTCACAATGAATCTTACCAAGTGTCTAGAGGTAAATACACATAAATCCAAATGGATTGTGAAAACGTGCAATTGCATTAAGTTTTATAACCTGCATGAACTGTATCACTGTAGGCAACAAGAACATTTCACCCCTCTATGGAAGATGTGTTCATTTAATATCACATACCTACAAGTCTCTCCTAAGAAGCTCATTGCTAGTAATCCCTTCCTTAAATCTCTTGTTAGAGCAACTGCTCAAGAAGAAATTTCTCACCTAGCTGGTAGTAATAAGTTATCACAAGTTATATACACTGATGGATCTAAACAGGAGTCTTCTGGCAGGGCTGCATCTGCTCTTGTTGCCACCTCCCTAGTTTATTTATTTATTTAGTAATTTGAACATACATACAGAGGTACAAAAAATACAGGTAAGAGCAGCATGCCAAAGCCACTTTTATGCATAGCATTACGGGCTGGCTTAAAATTAACTTAAGATTAACTAAGCAATGATGTAATCAGTGATAAAACATTATTGCAAACAAATAACGATAAAGCACAAATGAGTATTACAAAGACAGGTCATATGGTTGCTTGCATTGTTGTACATTCAGTAGAATGGAGTATTCTGTTAGGTAGTGTATTTAAATAATAACAAAGTTAGATTGGGTCTTAGGTTTAACATTTATGTGATAATTGTGAGAAACATTTAAGATATACAATATATATTATTATTATTATTATAATCAAGGGGAAGCGCTAAACCCGGAGGATTATACAGCGCCTGGGGGGGGATGTGGAAGGCATTCAGGCTTAATTCGGGGAACTGGAGCACAGATCCAATTCCCTAAATCAAGAGCCCCTCACCAACATCAAGGAACCTTCCTTGAGGGGTATACAATTTATAAGATTAGATTAGATTTTGCCACCGAAGTGGCTAGTTTATTGTGCACCCCATATCCATCCTGTGGACGGTAGCGCGAGAGCATATGGATACACAAAAGGCCTAGGAACTAGGCCCCAAAAGGTTAACAGGAATACATATGGATTTATATCTATATATCTATAGTTCACTTATCTGTTACAAGCAAATTGTATACCCCTTAAAGAATATCTTATCATTTCACATACACTTTTTAAATTACACCAAAGTGGTTGGGCCACTTACCTTTTATATCCTACCTCTCTCCCCCCTCCCACCCTTTTCCAATATTTCTATCCTTACCCATCCTTCTTCCTTACCCATCCTTCTTCCTTACCCATCCTTCTTCCTTACCCATCCTTCTTCCTTACCCATCCTTCTTCCTTACCCATCTTACCAAAGCTCTGGTCATACCAACAACAACAAGTTTGAAGTAGTTATTGTGTGCTAGTTTGAAGTAGTTACTATTTACTAGTTTGAAGTAGTTATTATGTACTAGTTTGAAGTAGTTATTATGTACTAGTTTGAAGTAGTTACTATTTACTAGTTTGAAGTAGTTATTATGTACTAGTTTGAAGTAGTTACTATTTACTAGTTTTAAGTAGTTATTATGTACTAGTTTGAAGTAGTTATTATGTACTAGTTTGAAGTAGTTATTATGTACTAGTTTGAAGTAGTTACTATTTACTAGTTTTAAGTAGTTATTATGTACTAGTTTGAAGTAGTTATTATGTACTAGTTTGAAGTAGTTATTATGTACTAGTTTGAAGTAGTTATTATGTACTAGTTTGAAGTAGTTATTATGTACTAGTTTGAAGTAGTTATTATGTACTAGTTTGAAGTAGTTACTATTTACTAGTTTTAAGTAGTTACTATTTACTAGTTTGAAGTAGTTATTATGTACTAGTTTGAAGTAGTTATTATGTACTAGTTTGAAGTAGTTACTATTTACTAGTTTTAAGTAGTTACTATTTACTACTTTGAAGTAGTTACTATTTACTAGTTTGAAGTAGTTACTATTTACTAGTTTGAAGTAGTTACTATTTACTAGTTTGAAGTAGTTATTATGTACTAGTTTGAAGTAGTTACTATTTACTAGTTTTAAGTAGTTATTATGTACTAGTTTGAAGTAGTTATTATGTACTAGTTTGAAGTAGTTACTATTTACTAGTTTTAAGTAGTTACTATTTACTACTTTGAAGTAGTTACTATTTACTAGTTTTAAGTAGTTATTATGTACTAGTTTGAAGTAGTTATTATGTACTAGTTTGAAGTAGTTACTATTTACTAGTTTGAAGTAGTTACTATTTACTAGTTTTAAGTAGTTATTATGTACTAGTTTGAAGTAGTTATTATGTACTAGTTTGAAGTAGTTACTATTTACTAGTTTGAAGTAGTTATTATGTACTAGTTTGAAGTAGTTATTATGTACTAGTTTGAAGTAGTTACTATTTACTAGTTTGAAGTAGTTACTATTTACTAGTTTTAAGTAGTTATTATGTACTAGTTTGAAGTAGTTACTATTTACTAGTTTGAAGTAGTTACTATTTACTAGTTTGAAGTAGTTACTATTTACTAGTTTGAAGTAGTTACTATTTACTAGTTAGTAGTTACTGTGTACTAGTTTGAAGTAGTTACTATTTACTAGTTAGAAGTAGTTACTATTTACTAGTTAGTAGTTACTGTGTACTAGTTTGAAGTAGTTACTATTTACTAGTTAGTAGTTACTGTGTACTAGTTTGAAGTAGTTACTATTTACTAGTTAGAAGCAGTTACTATTTACTAGTTTGAAGTAAGCAGCAGCAGCAGCAGCAGCAGCAGCAGCAGCAGCAGCAGCAGAAGCAGCAGCAGCAGCAGCAGCAGCAGCAGCAGCAGCAGCAGCAGCAGCAGCAGCAGCAGCAGCAGCCGCCGCCGCCGCCGCCGCCGCCGCCGCCGCCAGTGGAGGAGAAAGTTGTGATGAAAATGAGGCCTGGTCACAGACCGGGCCGCGGGGGCGTTGACCCCCCGGAACTCTCTCCAGGTAAACTCCAGGTAAACTGATGTATAATGGATGTATACACTGATGTATAATGGATGTATACACTGATGTATAATGGATGTATACACTGATGTATAATGGATGTATACACTGATGTATAATGGATGTATACACTGATGTATAATGGATGTATACACTGATGTATACATGGATGTATACATACATAGATTAATATATATAAGTGTAAAACATATTATCAAAGAAACTTCCAGAAGCCTACTTCTTATTTCATAATAATTTAGTTATGTGACAAAACAAAGTTATTTATGACTTACTTTAAGTTAGTTAAGTGGTCGGGACAGTAGAAACAATAAATTGGAAGACGAGAGCGTAACATCCCCTACGGCAGCTGTACCTCAACTGTCTCACGTTCCGAACGAACGAAAGTTCAGGTAAGATCCAAAATGGAGAGGAGTGTTCTTAGTCGTAGAAATAGAGCCAGGGCTTAACCCAGCAGCGAGGCGATCGTGGGACAGATATTGAGAAGAGAAATTCAGGCTCTTCTGTTGGGACTCCGGTGGGGTGAGCGGGGAGGAAGGGACATGCGACGTTCAGAGCTAGAGAGGAGTGTAGAACTGAGCCATGTCTTAACCCAAAGGGTAAGGCGGACGTGGATCAGAGAATGGTACCTGTCATAGAAGGTACCTTTCGGAGAATCCAAGGTTATTTGTAAATAGGGTTAGGAGCAGGATCATGCAAGGAGTAGAAAAGGCTGTGTTGGTTTGTGGGTCTGCGAATGTCTTCGTCAAGGAGAGAGGTCCAATAGTCATGTCGTGTCACGAGTTTGTCAATCTGTCTGTCACTGAGCGTCTTCCAGTACAGATTCAGCGCAGGGATGTCTAACTGGGCATGTAGAGACTCGCATGTGGCGAAGTCCTCCCATCTGACATCAAGCACCCAGCGCAGCGCCTTGTTCTGGACACGCTGCAGTTTAAGTAAGTTTGTTTTTGCTGCAAGAGAGAGGGCTAGAGGAGAGTAAGTTATCAGAGATAAGATAAGATAAGATTTCGTTCGGATTTTTAACCCCGGAGGGTTAGCCACCCAGGATAACCCAAGAAAGTCAGTGCGTCATCGAGGACTGTCTAACTTATTTCCATTGGGGTCCTTAATCTTGTCCCCCAGGATGCGACCCACACCAGTCGACTAACACCCAGGTACCTATTTGCTGCTAGGTGAACAGGACAACAGGTGTAAGGAAACGTGTCAAATGTTTCCACCCGCCGGGAATCGAACCCGGGCCCTCCGTGTGTGAAGCGGGAGCTTTAGCCACCAGACCACCGGGTCACCCAGAGGACGTATAAGGGATTTGTAGAGGTGTAGTTTGGTGCGTTGAGAGGCATGTTTCAGCTTGTAGAGGCCCGCAAGGGCCTTACTAGCTATTGCATGCCTTGAGTGAATGTGTCCGTGTAAGCGTAGAAGGTAGTCAAGATTAACGCCAAGGGCAGTGACAGATTGTCATGGGGATGTAAGTGCGGGTGTCAGCTATTCTGAGCTCGACAGGTAATGGAGGATCACGTTTTCTGTAGTTAAAATATGTAATGCTGGATTTAGCTGCATTGGTTTTGATCTCCATTTTTGTTCCCAGATGGCTATCCTGTCGACCTCATTTTGTGTTTTGTGTGTGAGTGTATCTATATTGGCATGAGTGATAAGTTGTGTAATGTCGTCTGCATAGGCTAGTGTGATGGAGTTCTGGTATACAGGTGTTGGAATGTCGTTAGTGTATAAAATGTAGAGGGTAGGGGAGAGGACAGATCCCTGGGGTACTCCAGCATTTAGTGTGAAGTAGTCAGAGTAACAGCCTTGGAATTTGATTCTCATGGTACGGCCGTCTAGGAAGTTGCAGAGGAGTTTACGAGTAGTGAGAGGCAGGTTAAAGTTAGTGCAGAGTTTGTACTTGAGCCCTTGGTGCCAGACAGTGTCAAAAGCTTTTTCAACGTCTTTTGCAACCAGGGCTGTCCTGTTTCTTTGTTCTGTGTTTATGTGGATGTAGTTGAGAATGATGTTGATGGCATCTTGTGTGGATCTGTGTGTTCTGAAGCCAAACTGACCATCAGAAAGTAGAGAGTTGTGTTCCAGGTATCTGCGAAGGCGATGGTTGATGAGTTTTTCAAAGAGTTTACCTAAAGTTTCGAGGAGGCTGATAGGGCGATAGTTTCTAGGATCAGAGTGGTCTTTTTTGGGTTTAGGAAGGAGGATAGCAGTAGCAGCTTTGAAGAGGGAAGGGAAGTATCCAGAGGCAAGGGAGGCATTGAGGAGGTTTGTGTAGGCAGTAATGATAGAGTCAGGAAGGTGTTTTAGGATAATATGGTTTAGGCCAGAGGCGCCAGGAGCCTTGGGAGGAAGGTGTCTGAGGAGAGTTTTAATGTCTGTGTTGGTGAAAGGAGTGTCGAGTTCTTGGGAGGAGGTAAGAGAGTCTAGAGACTCTAGAGTCTAGATGAATGTGGGTATCTGGTGTTGTATCTTGTGTGTGTGCAGTGTTCCAATGTTCTATGTTCTGAATGTGTTGAATAACGTTAGGGTGAGGTCGGTGAGGGTGGAAGATGTTCTCCCAGATGTGTTTGAAGATGTTGGTAGTAGCCTGCGGGTCTGAGATGTGTGTGTTGTTGTGGGTGATGTGTTTGAATTTGTTGGTGGGAGTAGTGCCTCTTATTTTTTTGATGAAGTTCCAGAAGGCTTTAGTGTTTTTAATACGCTGTTTGTCAGCTTGTTGTATGAGTTGTGACCAGTGATTGTTGTGGTCTTGGTCTAGACTGTGTAGAATGTTGTTTCTAAGGTAAGTGAGATCTAATCGAACTTGATTAAATCTGTGTGTGTTGTAGAGGAAGCGGTTGTGGTAGCAGATAATTAGTCTTCTTGTTCTGAGTGACGGTTTGAAGGAATAACGAGTGGTGTGAGTTTTCTTTGGTATTGCGTTGTTGGCTGCTTGTGTAATGGTGTCCTGGATGAGATCAAGCTGAGTATCGATGTCAGAGATAGGTTTGTTGTTATAGTCATAGGTGAGGTTAATATTGTCTATGTGTTGTTTGAAAGCATCCCAGTCAGCGTTCTTGTAGGAGAAGGAAGGTGTGGTTGGAATGAGGATAGGGTTGGAGATGTGCAAGATGACTGGGATGTGATCAGAGCCTGTAATAGGGCCAGGTGAGATGTAGTGTTGAAATAGAGAACTGGCTCGGTTTGCCAGAATGATGTCTGGTTTGCCTTGGCCCGTGTGATTGAAGAAGGTATTGAAGTCTGGGCCGAGATGAATTAGGTGTTTATGGTTAGTGAAGTTGAGTAATTGGTGACCAAGTTGGTTGTTACTGGTGTGATGAAAGGCGGTGTGTTTGGCATTCATGTCAGCTAGTAGGTAAGTTGGTGTAGTTGAAGACTAAGGAAAGGTCGTGTATGTTGAGAATAGTGTTTGGGCAAGCATAGGTGGTGAAAAAGATAAGGGGCCAAGGTGGGTGTGTATTCTGACTGCAAGACAGTGTTGGTGAATAAAAGGGATTGGGAGAGATTCGTGTTTTATGTTGGATTTGACAAGGATGGCAACCCCATCGTGGGGATCATAGGGGGACTGTAGTGCAGTATAACCATAATGGCGGATACGTTGAGGGGCTTTGAGGCAGGTACTGTTTAGCAAAACAATATCTGGTCTCTCTGCTTCAAGGAGCTCGGCCAGTAGGTGTCTAATTGTGAAGTAAGAACGTACGTTGAACTGAATCACTTTAAACATGATTTAATGGTTTCGTCATAGCAAAGTTAATGTCGGAGGAGTTTGGATTAAAACCCGTGATAGTGGTGCCATCAGTGGATGCGAGTTTGTAGGTGTTACGGACCCGTTTCCTGAAGGGGGAGGAAGAGATGGATCTGTTTTTATGTTCTTTTGTATGTCTGTCAGAAATTGGGGCACGTTAGGTTAGGTTAGGTAAGGTTCGTCAGGAAACAGGACAGTAAAGCAACAGCAAAGAACTACAGACCAATAGCACTAACATCCCATATCATAAAAATCTTTGAAAGGGTCCTAAGAAGCAAGATCACCACCCATCTAGAAACCCATCAGTTACACAACCCAGGGCAACATGGGTTTAGAACAGGTCGCTCCTGTCTGTCTCAACTACTGGATCACTACGACAAGGTCCTAAATGCACTAGAAGACAAAAAGAATGCAGATGTAATATATACAGACTTTGCAAAAGCCTTCGACAAGTGTGACCATGGCGTAATAGCGCACAAAATGCGCGCTAAAGGAATAACAGGAAAAGTCGGTCGATGGATCTATAATTTCCTCACTAACAGAACACAGAGAGTAGTCGTCAACAGAGTAAAGTCCGAGGCAGCTACGGTGAAAAGCTCTGTTCCACAAGGCACAGTACTAGCTCCCATCTTGTTCCTCATCCTCATATCCGACATAGACAAGGATGTCAGCCACAGCACCGTGTCTTCCTTTGCAGATGACACCCGAATCTGCATGACAGTGTCTTCCATTGCAGACACTGCAAGGCTCCAGGCGGACATCAACCAAATCTTTCAGTGGGCTGCAGAAAACAATATGAAGTTCAACGATGAGAAATTTCAATTACTCAGATATGGTAAACATGAGGAAATTAAATCTTCATCAGAGTACAAAACAAATTCTGGTCACACAATACAGCGAAACACCAACGTCAAAGACCTGGGAGTGATTATGTCGGAGGATCTCACCTTCAAGGACCATAACATTGTATCAATCGCATCTGCTAGAAAAATGACAGGATGGATAATGAGAACCTTCAAAACTAGGGAGGCCAAGCCCATGATGACACTCTTCAGGTCACTTGTTCTATCTAGGCTGGAATATTGCTGCACTCTAACAGCACCTTTCAAGGCAGGTGAAATTGCCGACCTAGAAAATGTACAGAGAACTTTCACGGCGCGCATAACGGAGATAAAACACCTCAATTACTGGGAGCGCTTGAGGTTTCTAAACCTGTATTCCCTGGAACGCAGGAGGGAGAGATACATGATTATATACACCTGGAAAATCCTAGAGGGACTAGTACCGAACTTGCACACGAAAATCACTCACTACGAAAGCAAAATACTTGGCAGACGATGCACCATCCCCCCAATGAAAAGCAGGGGTGTCACTAGCACGTTAAGAGACCATACAATAAGTGTCAGGGGCCCGAGACTGTTCAACTGCCTCCCAGCACACATAAGGGGGATTACCAACAGACCCCTGGCAGTCTTCAAGCTGGCACTGGACAAGCACCTAAAGTCAGTTCCTGATCAGCCGGGCTGTGGCTCGTACGTTGGTTTGCGTGCAGCCAGCAGCAACAGCCTGGTTGATCAGGCGCTGATCCACCAGGAGGCCTGGTCACAGACCGGGCCGCGGGGGCGTTGACCCCCGAAACTCTCTCCAGGTAAACGCGGGTCTTAGTCAGATGATGACCCGCCTTTGGAGCTTTTGGTCATCTGACCGAGGCCTTCCGCTGGCTTACCGGTCCACCCCTTTAAAAATTATGGTCATTTATAACCAGTCTGTCTATATACCTCAATAATTGGGGCACGTTCCAGACACTCGTATTTATAGACTGTGACGTCACAGCCTCCCCGATGTTCTCATTGGTCGGTCAGTTACTTTCGCCAACTCTGATTGGCTGATAAAACTAATTCAAAATAATATCGAAGAAAGAGGATCAGAAGAGAAAAACAAGAAGAAAGAGGAGAAGAAAGAGGAAGAGGAGACGAAAACACTTGTCCTGTTTCCTGACAGAACTCGTGTGTGTGTGTTTATGTGTGTGTGTGTATGAATTTGTATGTGTGTGTGTGTGAGAGAGAGAGACTCAGCAATCAACATTTGCACCAATAACTCACTACAGTTGTGACCGGGTGTGGAAGTGTGAATTGCTCATTACTCTAAAATTTGTTCATGATTGCAGCCATGTATAAACGTAAGTAACCATTCTTACAGTATTCATTACCTTTGTAACTTGTGAGTTCATTACCTTTGTAACTTGTGAGTTCATTACCTTGTACCTAGTTCAGCCATCAAAACTTTGGAGCCCGGTCCCTGGACCCATTGTGTACCTCTGTAATCTGTAAATACCTTTGTAACTTGTCATGATTGTGACTAGACCTACCTGGAGTTCATTACCTTTGTAAATTGTGAGTTCATTACCTTTGTAAATTGTGAATTCATTACCTCTGTAACTTGCTCAGCTATCAAAACTTTGAGGCCCAGTCCCTGGACCAATTATGTACCTCTGTAATCTTTTGACTACCGCCCACAGGATGGGTATGGGGTGCATAATAAACATATTAAACTAACTAACTCAAGACCAGCGTCAGGAACCACTGTACTTACCACCTCGGGGCCAGGAGCTGAGTCTCGACCCCTGCAACCTCTGTACTTACCACCACCAACTTCACAGTTATTGAACTCAAGTGAAATGTGGACATAAGTAAGTATATAAGTAAATTTGTTCAGGTATACACAATATTCAGGTTTATGTTGTCAGTGACTCTTATAAACCCAACAATATTCAGGTTTATGTTGTCAGTGACTTATAAACCCAACAATATTCAGGTTTATGTTGTCAGTGACTCTTATAAACTCAACAATATTCAGGTTCATGTTGTCAGTGACTTATAAACCCAACAATATTCAGGTTTATGTTGTCAGTGACTTATAAACCCAACAATATTCAGGTTTATGTTGTCAGTTGTAGTGATACTGGTCCTGTGGGGAGCAGCAGCTGGATAATACTGCACCACCTCTAGGGGCCCTTAACAACAACAACAGTTTGGTGTGTGTCATGGGCACCAACACATGGTGTGTGATTCTCTCCTACCTTATCCATTTATCAGCGATGCAGATTACATGGTGAGCTTAAATATGTGGCCTGTAGTTATAACTTTTCTCTTGACATATGCAAGACATCACCATCCCTGTAGAAGCCATTATTAGATGTACTAGTCATTATATTTTGTTGTTGCAGAAGTACTATGAAGATTCTATGTTCAATAAAGCCTAGAGATAAGGCCTGTGTTTCTATCACAACAATTTATTGAACATAGAATCCTGGGCTACCTGGTGGTGATCCTGCGCTAGACTACATCACAACATGGAGCGTTTACTGAAACCTGAGAGGCTAGACTGTGACCCCAGCTTATCAACGGCTGCTCAGGAATGGAAGCACTGGTTTAAGACTTTCGAAAACTTCTTGGTAGCCCTTCCTAAAGAAGATCTAGATAAACTAAGTCTGCTCATCAATTTTGTGTCACCTAAGATATATGAGGCTATTTCTGAGTGTAATACCTACGAAGATGCTATCAAAACCCTCAAGTCTCAGTATATTAAACCTACAAATGAAATCTTTGCACGCTATCGCCTTGCAACTCGCCGCCAGCAGATTGATGAGTCCTTAGAGGAATACTTTCAAGCACTGAAAATTTTAGGTAAGGACTGTCACTTCCAAGCAGTGACAGCTGCTCAGTATTGTGAAGAGTCCATCAGGGATGCTTTTATCAGTGGCCTGCAATCACCAATAATAAGGCAGCGTTTATTGGAGAATAAAACTCTCGACTTAGCCGCTGCCTTTGACCAGGCAAGAGCTCTAGATTCAGCCCAGAAGAATTCTGAAGTATACAGTACCACTCAGCCTTCTCGAGTGGTAAGTGCTGCAATTCCTGACCAAGACTCTTGCAATGAAGTTACTGGGGAACCTGCCTCAGTGACAGCAGCAGCAGGTACGGTGTGTTTCTTTTGTGGTTTTTCAAGACATCCACGTCCAAGGTGTCCTGCTCGTGAAGCAATGTGCCATAAATGCCACAAGAAAGGTCACTTTGCTAAAGTATGTCGTGCTAATGCATCAACAAGAGCTAGTGCCTCCACACATTCCAGTGATCATGCGACTCTAGCAACAGTGACTTCTGCGGCTACTCCAAATTCACTGTCAAAGGCAGTTGTGAAAGTATTCATCAAAGGAACAGAAGTAGATGGTCTTATTGATAGTGGCAGCTCAGAGAGTTTCATCAACCTTGACTTAGTTAAACGGCTCTCCTTGACTCTACATCACTCATCAGGTACCGTTTCCATGGCATCAACATCTCTCTCTATTCAGACCTTAGGGTTTTGTAAGGTAAATCTCAGAGTTAACGGAAAGGATTATCAAGATGTACATTTAGCTATTCTGCCACAACTGTGCTCTGATGTTATCCTTGGTCAGGACTTTCAGAAGCTGCATGGTAGTGTCACCTTAACATATGGAGGTGAACTGCCTCCTCTTGTTGTCTGTGGACTTAGCACTTTAAGGGTAGACCCACCAAAGCTGTTTGCAAATCTTACCGCGGATTGCCATCCTATATCAGCTAAGTCACGCCGCTATTCTTATGAGGATCGGATGTTCATTGAGAAAGAAACTCAGAGGCTGCTGAAGGAGGGTATTATAGAACCGAGTGATTCCCCTTGGCGTGCACAGGTTGTTGTTGTTAAAGATGGTTATAGGAAACGGAGACTGGCTATCGATTACTCTGAGACAATCAACAAATTTACACTTCTTGATGGGTACCCTCTACCTCGAATTGACGATACAGTGAACAAAATTGCTCAGTACTACGTGTTTAGCACAATTGATCTGCAGAGTGCCTATCATCAAGTCCCTATAAGGAATGAAGATAAACCATACACAGCGTTTCAGGCTAGTGATGGCCTGTATCAGTTTACCAGAGTCCCTTTTGGAGTCACCAATGGGGTAGCCTGCTTCCAACGAATTATGGATTCACTCATTCAGGAAGAGCAACTCATGGGAACCTACGCGTATTTAGATAATGTTACCATTTGTGGCAAGACCCAGGAGGAACATGATGCAAACCTTGATAAGTTTTTGGAAGCCGCCAAGAAGAAAAATATCAGTTACAATGAGGAAAAGTGCACTTTTTCAACTAAAAGGCTTAGCATCCTTGGTTATGTAGTGGAAGGAGGTTCAATATTCCCAGACCCTGAACGACTACGACCTCTACGGGAACTTCCAATGCCTCAAGACAAAAAGTCACTCCGAAGAACTCTTGGTCTCTTTGCTTATTACTCACAATGGATCTACAACTATTCAAGTAAAGTCCGCCCATTGAGTGCTACCACATTTCCTGTGACAAAGGAAGCAGAAGCCGCTTTCCATACTCTCAAACAGGACATTGAAAACTCAGTAGTTCAAGCCATTGATGAGTCCCTACCATTCGAAGTGGAAACGGATGCATCTGACATTGCCATTGCTGCAGTCTTATCTCAGGCAGGACGACCAGTAGCCTTCTTTTCGAGAACTTTTCAAGGATCAGAGAAATGTTATGCTGCTGTAGAAAAGGAAGCCCAGGCCATCATAGAAGCAGTTCGCCACTGGAGGCATTATTTAACTGGTAGACATTTCACCATAAGGACTGACCAACGGTCCGTGATGTATATGTTCGACAAGAGGCACAAAAGTAGGATAAAGAATGACAAGATATTACGCTGGAGGATGGAACTATCGTGTTATGACTTTGATATTCTGTACCGACCGGGTCAAGAGAACATCTCACCTGATGCATTCTCTAGGTCCCACTGTGGAGCAGCATGTCATGATTTGCAATCACTCTCAGCTCTCCACAAGGCTTTGTGTCACCCAGGAGTTACACGCCTGTACCATTTTGTCAAATCAAAGAACATGCCCTACTCAGTGGAAGATGTGCGACAAGTGATCAGAGCATGCAGAGTATGTGCAGAGTGCAAGCCAAACTTTCATCAGCCAGAGAAGACTCATCTCATAAAATCCACCCAGCCTTTCGAAAGATTGAATATAGATTTCAAAGGACCTCTACCAAACACAAATCAGAATAGGTATTTCCTTAACATAGTAGATGAATATTCAAGGTTTCCCTTTGTATTCCCCTGTGCAAATATGGCTGCTTCAACTGTTATTAGTTGTCTTTCACAGTTGTTCTCTATTTTTGGTATGCCAGCTTATATCCATTCAGATAGGGGATCCTCGTTCATGAGTAACGAACTTCAGGAGTTTTTGGCTAGCAAAGGTATTGCCTGCAGCAGAACAACAAGCTACAACCCTCAAGGCAATGGTCAAGTGGAGCGGTTCAATGGTACTATATGGAAGGCAGTTACAATGACATTAAAGTCGCGCAATCTACCTGTTCAACACTGGCAAACTGTCCTACCTGATGCTCTTCACTCTATTAGATCACTGCTGTGCACGGCTACTAATGCAACCCCTCATGAAAGACTCCTCAACTATTCACGTCGTTCCTCTACGGGAGCCTCCGTGCCCACTTGGTTATGTCATCCTGGACCCGTTCTCCTGAAGAGTCACCGTAGGATGAACAAGACGGATCCTTTAGTGGAAGAGGTAGAGCTCCTGCAAGCTAATCCACATTACGCCCACATTCGCTACCAAAATGGTGAAGAGACTACAGTATCTACAAGACATTTAGCCCCAGTTGAAATCCCTATTAGTGTGGAATCTCAAGATACACCAATAGATGTGAAAGATGCTTCGTTTTCTCCTGGAAAGCCCCTTGAGACTACCCCTATGGAAATAGAGGATTCTGCTCCAGCAGTTAATCAAACCCCGCTGGAAAATATCGAACCTGGTGAAGAGGCTCAAGGGCTACGAAGGTCGGGACGTGTACGTCGCCCACCTAACAGTTTGGGAGATTACTGTCTCTGATATTTTAGAAGGGGGAGATTGTAGTGATACTGGTCCTGTGGGGAGCAGCAGCTGGATAATACTGCACCACCTCTAGGGGCCCTTAACAACAACAACAGTTTGGTGTGTGTCATGGGCACCAACACATGGTGTGTGATTCTCTCCTACCTTATCCATTTATCAGCGATGCAGATTACATGGTGAGCTTAAATATGTGGCCTGTAGTTATAACTTTTCTCTTGACATATGCAAGACATCACCATCCCTGTAGAAGCCATTATTAGATGTACTAGTCATTATATTTTGTTGTTGCAGAAGTACTATGAAGATTCTATGTTCAATAAAGCCTAGAGATAAGGCCTGTGTTTCTATCACAACATCAGTGACTTATAAACCCAACAATATTCAGGTTTATGTTGTCAGTGACTTATAAACCCAACAATATTCAGGTTTATGTTGTCAGTGACTTATAAACCCAACAATATTCAGGTTTATGTTGTCAGTGACTTATAAACCCAACAATATTCAGGTTTATGTTGTCAGTGACTTATAAACCCAACAATATTCAGGTTTATGTTGTCAGTGACATAAACCCAACAATATTCAGGTTTATGTTGTCAGTGACTCTTATAAACCCAACAATATTCAGGTTTATGTTGTCAGTGACTTATAAACCCAACAATATTCAGGTTTATGTTGTCAGTGACTTATAAACCCAACAATATTCAGGTTTATGTTGTCAGTGACTTATAAACCCAACAATATTCAGGTTTATGTTGTCAGTGACTCTTATAAACCCAACAATATTCAGGTTTATGTTGTCAATGACTCTTATAAACCCAACAATATTCAGGTTTATGTTGTCAGTGGTTCTTATAAACCCAACAATATTCAGGTTTATGTTGTCAGTGACTTATAAACCCAACAATATTCAGGTTTATGTTGTCAGTGACTTATAAACCCAACAATATTCAGGTTTATGTTGTCAGTGACTCTTATAAACCCAACAATATTCAGGTTTATGTTGTCAGTGACTTATAAACCCAACAATATTCAGGTTTATGTTGTCAGTGACTTATAAACCCAACAATATTCAGGTTTATGTTGTCAGTGACTTATAAACCCAACAATACTCAGGTTTATGTTGTCACTGGCCTTTATAAACCCAACAAAGAAGCATCATCACGTCTGGTACAGGTACACAAAATATTGTTACATAAATTGTCACTTTCATTGAACAATAACATCATGTTCAGTCTGGCTGAACTACCAGGTCCGTGGCCTGGTAGGCAACGTTCTCCCTTCACACACTCAGGGTCCAGGTTCAACCCCCGGCAAGGGTGGAAACATTAGGTACGTTTCCTTACAGCTGTTATCTAGTTCATCCAGCAAGTAGATACCTGGGTGTTAGTGAACTGGTGTGGGTCACATCCTGGGTGTTAGTGAACTGGTGTGGGTCGCATCCTGGGTGTTAGTGGACTGGTGTAGGTCGCATCCTGGGTGTTAGTGGACTGGTGTGGGTCGCATCCTGGGTGTTAGTGAACTGGTGTGGGTCACATCCTGGGTGTTAGTGAACTGGTGTGGGTCACATCCTGGGTGTTAGTGAACTGGTGTGGGTCACATCCTGGGTGTTAGTGAAATGGTGTGAGTCACATCCTGGGTGTTAGTGAACTGGTGTGGGTCACATCCTGGGTGTTAGTGGACTGGTGTGGGTCACATCCTGGGTGTTAGTGAAATGGTGTGAGTCACATCCTAGGTACTCACCTAGTTGTACTCACCTAGTTGAGGTTGCAGGGGTCGAGTCCAAGCTCCTGGCCCCGCCTCTTCACTGGTCGCTACTAGGTGTTAGTGAACTGGTGTGAGTCACATCCTGGGTGTTAGTGAACTGGTGCAGGTCACATCCTGGGTGTTAGTGAACTGGTGTGGGTCACATCCTGGGTGTTAGTGAACTGGTGTGGGTCACATCCTGGGTGTTAGTGAAATGATACACAAATAACCCGCACATAAAAGACACGTCAGAGATCATAGCCATCCTATTGACTGGTCTTCTGCTAAAACTGTCTTCCCTACTTCCAACTCGAACAGTCGCCGTTTAGTTGAATCCTCTCTTATACACAACTTTCCTTGTATGAACCTTAGCCCTGGCTTCGTCTCTGTAGATGCCTTCCTCTCCCACTACATTGTAAAATGCTCCAAACTTCAGAACACCCGTGACTTAACCTGAATCCTCATTTTTTCTTCTTCTTCTTCTTTTTCTTCTTCCTCTTCCCCTTTCCTCTCTCCTTTTCTCCTCTGGGTTGTCTTTCTCTCTCCTGTCTCGTGTTTCTGTTCCTTCTTTATTTTATTTCACCACTTCCCCTTTCGCGCACCTCGGTGCGCTTGCTCTCCCTCTGTGGGTTTCTAGCTCTCTTGCAGTGCTCCCCTTCCTTTGTATTTGACTGGCTCGTCTTCCTTATTTCCCACTTCTACCACTACCACTACTACTACCTCTTCTTCTTCTACTACATCTACTGATGAAATTAGACACATGTGCGGCGTCTGGTTGTCTTTGTTGTGGACGTTTCGCCATCCAGTGGCTGGCTGGATGGCGAAGCGTCTACGGTGGGGATGCCCGGGTGTTGTGCATGTGTCATTTCATCCTGTCGGTATTATATACAATTCTTGTACTACTACTACTACCACTACTACTACCTCCACCTCTTCCTGCCTATATATAGCCGTCCTGCTCCTCCTCTGTTAGTGTGACTTTGTCAATGGTCCAGGTCGGACCGAAACGTCGTCGTAAGCTTCTGTCTTTTATGTGCGGGTTATTTGTGTATCGTTCCAGTCACGGTATTGTGCCTTTTTGTTATTTATTTGTAGTTAGTGAAATGGTGTGAGTCACATCCTGGGGGTTAGTGAACTGGTGTGGGTCACATCCTGGGTGTTAGTGAACTGGTGTGGGTCACATCCTGGGTGTTAGTGAACTGGTGTGGGTCACATCCTGGGTGTTAGTGAACTGGTGTGGGTCACATCCTGGGTGTTAGTGAACTGGTGTGAGTCACATCCTGGGTGTTAGTGAACTGGTGTGGGTCACATCCTGGGTGTTAGTGAACTGGTGTGGGTCACATCGTGGGTGTTAGTGAACTGGTGTTAGTCACATCCTGGTGTGGGTGGCATCCTGGGTGTTAGTGGACTGGTGTGGGTGGCATCCTGGGTATTAGTGGACTGATGTGGGTGGCATCCTGGGTGTTAGTGGACTGGTGTGGGCACACATAAGGGGGCATCCTGGGTGGTAGTCCGGACTGGTGTTGGTGGCATTCTGGGTGTTAGTGGACTGGTGTGGGTGGCATCCTGTGTGTTAATGGACTGGTGTGAGAGGAATCCTGGGTTTTAGTGGACTGGTGTGGGTGGCATCATGGGTGTTAGTGGACTGGTGTGGGTGGCATCCTGGGTGTTAGAGGACTGGTGTGGGTAGCATCCTGGGTGCTAGTGGACTGGTGTGGGTGGCATCCTGGGTGTTAGTGGACTGGTGTGGGTGGCATCCTGGGTGCTAGTGGACTGGTGTGGGTGGCATCCTGGGTGTTAGTGGACTGGTGTGGGTGGCATCCTGGGTGTTAGTGGACTGGTGTGAGTCACATCCTGGGTGTTAGTTGACTGGTGTGGGTCACATCCTGGGTGTTAGTTGACTGGTGTGGGTCACATCCTGGGTGTTAGTTGCCTGGTGTGGGTCACATCCTGGGTGTTAGTTGACGATAAATGGTGGCAACGGAGGGCCTGTAATCCTGACGATTACAGCGATTTCTGGAGATAAATTTCTACTGGGCCAGCCGACATCTTCTGAGTAGGCCTGCCGAGAAGGGTACACTCGACCTACCCCACCCAGCTACTCTCTCAAGTTTCTACCAGCTTCTACACCATTCACTGGTCAGTCTCTTTGTATTAGTGTTTACCTGCTTATTTGCCAAGCCCATGATGATTTTCTTCAACTCGCATGTGCTTTCTAGGCTGGAATACTGCTGTACACTAACGGTCCCCTTCAAGGCTGGCGACATTGCAGACCTGGAGTGTACAAAGAACTTTCACGGCACACATAAGTGCGATAAGGCACCTAAACTACTGGGAACGGTTGAAGGTCCTTGATCTGTATTCCCTCGAACGCAGGCGAGAGAGATACATGATAATATATGTACACTTGGAAGGTTCTGGAGGGATTGGTACCAAATTTGCACACGAAAATCACTCCATATGAAAGCAGAAGACTTGGCAGGAGATGCAACATTCCCCCGATGAAAAGCAGGGGTGCCACGAGTACACTTGAGAGAACACAATAAGTGTCTGGGGCCCAAGACTATTCAATTGCCTCCCAGCATACATAAGGGGAATTACCAGTAGACCCCTGGCTGTCTTCAAGAAGGCACTGGACAGGCACCTAGAGTCAGTACCTGACCAACCGGGCTGTGGTTCGTACGTCAGCTTGCATGTGGCCAGCAGTAACAGCCTGGTTGATCAGACCCTGATCCACCATGAGGCCTGGTCTCAGACTGGGCTGTGGGGGCATTGACCCCCCGAAACCCTCTCCAGGTAAACTCCAGGGGTTCAGTAATGGACAGGTTGGTAACATTGTCTAGAGGTTCAGTAATGGACAGGTTGGTAACATTGTCTAGGGGTTTAGTAAAGAACAGGTTGGTAACATTGTCTAAGGGTACACCAAATCCAGTCATTCCTGGAGTGGAACCACAGTCGATGGCCTCCACTCCAAACCAACAGATACAGATACTAATGCCGGAAAAAAAATCCCCCCCCAGTACCAACAATACCACCAGTCCGATAACATTCTTCTTTGCAAATATACAGGGTCTAAAGCCAGCAACAAACAACAAAATACCTTTCATCCGCGGACTGCTTGCAGAGGCAAAGGCAATGTTCGCGGCTTTCACTGAGACCCACATAAAGGATCACTTGGACAATGAAATATGGATCCCAGGTTACAACCTATACAGATGTGACAGAGTGAACAGGCAAAAGGGGGGGGTTGGCCTGTACATTGCAGAGTCACTTGTTTGCACAGAACTGCTTAATGCCTCAAATGACGTAGTGGAAGTTTTAGCAGTAAAGGTCGAGAACCAAAACCTAGTCATTGTGGTAGTCTACAAGCCTCCGGATGCAACATCCCAGCAATTCCAGGAACAGCTGTTAAAAATTGACCACTGTCTGGAAAATCTTCCAGCTCCTGCACCCAACATCTTGCTCCTGGGGCATTTCAACTTAAGGCACCTAAAATGGAGGAATATAGCAAATAATATTGTTGCAGTAATAACACCAGGAGGCAGCTCTGATGAAAACTCACACTCACACGAGCTTTTAAATCTCTGCACAAAATTCAATTTAAACCAGCAAATAATAGAGCCTACTAGACTGGAGAATACACTAGACCTCATATTCACTAACAATGATGATCTGATAAGAAATGTCACCATATCAAAAACAATATACTCAGATCACAACATAATTGAGGTTCAGACATGTATGCAAGGAGCCCCAGACCGACAAAATGAGACTAGTCACGAGGGAGCATTCACCAAATTCAACTTCAATAACAAAAACATAAAGTGGGACCAAGTAAACCAAGTCCTAACCGATATAAGCTGGGAAGATATACTAAGCAACACAGACCCAAACTTATGCCTAGAACAGATTAACTCGGTGGCACTCGATGTATGCACAAGGCTTATTCCTCTAAGAAAAAGGAGGAGTAGATGTAAAATAGAAAGAGACAGGCGCTTCCTTTACAGGCGACGGAAAAGAATAACAGAGCGGCTAAAAGAGGTCAATATATCTGAAATGCGCAGGGAGACACTGGTCAGAGAAATAGCAAGCATCGAACTTAAGCTAAAAGAATCCTTTAGGAGTCAGGAATCGCGGGAAGAACTAAAAGCTATAAATGAAATCGAAAGAAACCCAAAGTATTTCTTCTCCTATGCCAAATCAAAATCGAGAACAACGCCCAGTATTGGGCCCCTACTTAAACAAGATGGGTCCTACACAGATGACAGCAAGGAAATGAGTGAGCTACTCAAGTCCCAATATGACAAAGTTTTTAGCAAGCCGCTAACCAGACTGAGAGTCGAAGATCAAAATGAATTTTTTATGAGAGAGCCACAAAATTTGATTAACACAAGCCTATCCGATGTTATCCTGACGCCAAATGACTTCGAACAGGCGATAAATGACATGCCCATGCACTCTGCCCCAGGGCCAGACTCATGGAACTCTGTGTTCATCAAGAACTGCAAGAAGCCCCTATCACGAGCCTTTTCCATCCTATGGAGAGGGAGCATGGACACGGGGGTCGTCCCTCAGTTACTAAAAACAACAGACATAGCCCCACTCCACAAAGGGGGCAGTAAAGCAACAGCAAAGAACTACAGACCAATAGCACTAACATCCCATATCATAAAAATCTTTGAAAGGGTCCTAAGAAGCAAGATCACCACCCATCTAGAAACCCATCAGTTACACAACCCAGGGCAACATGGGTTTAGAACAGGTCGCTCCTGTCTGTCTCAGCTACTGGATCACTACAACAAGGTCCTAAATGCACTAGAAGACAAAAAGAATGCAGATGTAATATATACAGACTTTGCAAAAGCCTTCGACAAGTGTGACCATGGCGTAATAGCGCACAAAATGCGCGCTAAAGGAATAACAGGAAAAGTCGGTCGATGGATCTATAATTTCCTCACTAACAGAACACAGAGAGTAGTCGTCAACAGAGTAAAGTCCGAGGCAGCTACGGTGAAAAGCTCTGTTCCACAAGGCACAGTACTAGCTCCCATCTTGTTCCTCATCCTCATATCCGACATAGACAAGGATGTCAGCCACAGCACCGTGTCTTCCTTTGCAGATGACACCCGAATCTGCATGACAGTGTCTTCCATTGCAGACACTGCAAGGCTCCAGGCGGACATCAACCAAATCTTTCAGTGGGCTGCAGAAAACAATATGAAGTTCAACGATGAGAAATTTCAATTACTCAGATATGGTAAACATGAGGAAATTAAATCTTCATCAGAATACAAAACAAATTCTGGCCACGAAATAGAGCGAAACACCAACGTCAAAGACCTGGGAGTGATTATGTCGGAGGATCTCACCTTCAAGGACCATAACATTGTATCAATCGCATCTGCTAGAAAAATGACAGGATGGATAATGAGAACCTTCAAAACTAGGGAGGCCAAGCCCATGATGACACTCTTCAGGTCACTTGTTCTATCTAGGCTGGAATATTGCTGCACTCTAACAGCACCTTTCAAGGCAGGTGAAATTGCCGACCTAGAAAATGTACAGAGAACTTTCACGGCGCGCATAACGGAGATAAAACACCTCAATTACTGGGAGCGCTTGAGGTTTCTAAACCTGTATTCCCTGGAACGCAGGAGGGAGAGATACATGATTATATACACCTGGAAAATCCTAGAGGGACTAGTACCGAACTTGCACACGAAAATCACTCACTACGAAAGCAAAATACTTGGCAGACGATGCACCATCCCCCCAATGAAAAGCAGGGGTGTCACTAGCACGTTAAGAGACCATACAATAAGTGTCAGGGGCCCGAGACTGTTCAACTGCCTCCCAGCACACATAAGGGGGATTACCAACAGACCCCTGGCAGTCTTCAAGCTGGCACTGGACAAGCACCTAAAGTCAGTTCCTGATCAGCCGGGCTGTGGCTCGTACGTTGGTTTGCGTGCAGCCAGCAGCAACAGCCTGGTTGATCAGGCGCTGATCCACCAGGAGGCCTGGTCACAGACCGGGCCGCGGGGGTGTTGACCCCCGAAACTCTCTCCAGGTAAACTCCAGGTAAAGGGTTCAGTAAAGAATAGGTTGATAACATTGTCTAAGGGTTCATAAAGAACAGGTTGGTAACATTGTCTAAGGGTATATACTCCAGGGGTTAAAAGAGATCCTCATACTCGACAGGCTAGGATCGTTATTCTAATAAACTTTTTAACCTAGTATTGTAATACTTTCCATATGATGGTTGACAGTATGACTTAAAATATATGTAATATATCCGTGAACCCCATATGACAGGATGGATAATGAGAACCTTCAAAACTAGGGATGCCAAGCCCATGGTGACACTCTTCAGGTTGCTTGTTTTATCTAGGCTGGAATATTGCTGCACACTAACAGTACCTTTCAAGGCAGGTGAAATTGCTGACCTAGAAAATGCACAGAGAACAGAGAACCTTCACGGCGCGCATAACTGAGGCAAAACACCTCAATTACTGGGAGCGCTTGAAGTTCCTGAACCTGTACTCCCTGGAATGCAGGTGAGAGAGATACATGATTATATACACCTGGAAAATCCTAGAGGGACTAGTACCAAACTTGCACACGAAAATCACTCCCTACGAAAGCAAATGACTCGGTAGACGATGCAACATCCCCCCAATGAAAAGCAGGGGTGTCACTAGCATGTTAAGAGACAACACAATAAGTGTTAGGGACCCAAGACTGTTCAACTGCCTCCCAGCATACATAAGGGGGATTACCAGTAGACCCCTGGCTGTCTTCAAGCAGGCACTGGACAAGCACCTAAAGTTGGTACCTGACCAGCCGGGCTGTGGTTCGTATGTTGGATTGCTTGCAGCCAGCAGTAACAGCCTGGTTGATCAGGCTCTGATCCACCACGAGGCCTGGTCACAGACCAAGCTGTGGGGGCGTTGACCCCCGGAATTATATCCAGGTAAACTCCAGGTACTGTGTAATCTTTTGACTACTGTCCATAGGATGAGTATAGGGTACATAATAGTTAAGTGATCTTACTATATAATATTTTATGTCTTTCCAAAAAATAACACCTCCAAGACTTAATCCCAGAATAAGTGAGAAAGATGACTAATTCTTACAGTATTTTCTTTGAGGATGGTGCCTTAATTAATGTTGAAGGGCTCTTCCTTGGATTAAACTTGAGCTGATTATCTCCTATATCTATTTCCCAAGTAATGTACTATATAACCTCTACAGGTTTAGCACCTCCCTGTGATGATAATAATTATGCAGTAGCATAACCAGTTATTTTATTCCTTGCAACAGGAAACTCTGGCCCAGTGGAGGAAGGTATTCTGGGTGTGTGTGCCCATGTACACTCTCACCGAGATCTTCTACCTTATCTTTGTTTCGAGCAATGTTCAGCCGTGGAACTTCAGAGACCAAAGCCTTACAACTGGTGATGATGCTCAGGAGACTTCCCTCACCACTGTGAAACACCAGAGCTACAATGTAGATACCAGGAACCAGGAAACCTTAGTAAATAGTTTGGCAACTAAATGATATTTGCATACAGTGTAAGGAGAAATGAAGAACTTTTGAGTGCCTGAGTTTTAAGGTTAAACACATGGAAAAGGAACACTTTGGGAAAATTGCTCTGAAAGTGATTTATGTCTGAAATGTTCATCCCAGATACTATTTAAATGAATTTATGTGTGCCTATGTAATTGGACAGAACATTTCAGTCCAAGGAATGCCGGTGAAGGAATCTTGATTCAGAGGATTGGAGCTACCTTCCCCTTCCTTGTATCAAGCCTACTTATGTTCAGTTTCTCAGGTGTTGACCCTTACCAGTTTAATGCTTCCCTGTTATTATATAGAAATAAGTCAATCATCGAAACATATTAAGAATCCTTATCAAGACTTGTAAATTTCTTATACTATTCAAGTGTCTTTTCCACACACCTTAATGGTAAAGGCCAGAGGACCAGCCCCTGCACCCTCACACTGTAGGAGTTTTAAATACTATATATAGTATGCTCAGTAACCCACATGGAGACAAAAACTCAGAATATTAATTGGTGGGTATATTACTGAGCGTTGACAAGTGTTCATTGCACTTTAGTTATCCACTATATAGTATTTACAGAAATTTAGTAATAGACTATCTTTAAGCATTTCCTAAAAGGGTCATGGCACCCTTTTGAAGACAAAACTGAAACCAGATTACTTAGAATAGTATGTATATGGTTTGTGTAAATGTTATGTAAGTGATGAGATTCTGGTATGCATTTTGAATACATTTGGGCTTAATATGGACACTTATTTTTTGCCTGTCATCAGGTACCAATTTCATTTTTTACTATGTAGGGGAAATACAGCTCTTGGAGAAATGGTATCAAGGCTCGATAAAAGGATGCAGAGAGGTCAAATTCTGTGCATTGAGAGCCCCCCTCACTGGCATCAAGGAACCTCCCTTGTTGGGTTCATTGAGTTATCCCTCTGGAATTAATAATCCAGGTATAGTAGTCTTCTGGTAAAGGCACATTGCACCATTTACTAAAGTATTCACTATAACAGTTAATTTCAAAACTTACAGAAGGTTAAGCATGTTATACTGTATTACCATACAGCTTTTAGACTACAATATGTACAATATTGTATATCTTAGTCTTAGGGATACCTCTGTAATAAGTATTGCCTTAATGAGTCTTCTGAATTAAAGACCCTCAGTTACTGTTATTTGCTTTAATGAAGATAGATTCATGTTTCTGGAAGAGAGAGAGTACTGAATGATTAATGCATGTTTTGCACTTCTTTTTTTAATAATAATTGGAGAGAGAGTGGGCATCTTCTGTTTGAGAGGCTGATGTACAAAGGATTTAATTAAAGATGACATATTTTTAAAAAATTTTATTACAAAAAATTTACAGTAAGGATCTGTTGTAGATATTACACAAAATTTAAGAATGTGATATTGGTAGAGGAGAGGATGCATTTGTGGAAAAAGAGGGCTTTCATGCATACATTAATACAAGAGTTTGCGATGGTGAGCAGTGATGGAGAAGTTTGTCAGCTAGTTATCTTTACTATAGACACAGATACCCTTTATTTTTTAATTAATTTACTCAATAAATTACTATTATTATTGTTTAACAATGGCTGTCTCCTGCCAAGGCAGGGTGATCCATTATTATTACTACCACTGCATTCACAGGGGAGCAGTAAACCTATAAGGGTCATACATCACCTGGGAGGAAATCAGGTTTGATCCAAGGAAGAGGAGGTCAGATCCAAGTCCCTTGCATCAAGAGCCCCTCACTGGCATCAAGAAACCTCTAGATGGTTTACTCAATAAAAAGGCTTTTATCATTATTCCTGGCAATTTTGTATACATATAACAGTTATAAGCCACAAATTACTAGTGTGTTTGTGCTGTATATCGATCAATGAGCTGCACAGTAACAAAGACTATGAATTCTCATAACAGAAAAATAAATAATAAAACCATGTAGAATATATAGGGTGTCACTATGATCACAGCACATATTAGCAACTAGACTATGAAAAAAGAACTGCCAGAAGGTTACTAAAAACGTTTTTTTTTTTTTTTTTGCCAACAGTAAGTTAGAATGATGGAATGCTTACAAGAAGTGAATACTTTTAAAAAACTTGACAACAGACTAAATACCTGTACAACTGAAAATGGAACATGAGCCTAGTTCACAAATAGGCAATCTCGGAAAAATCCTCAGTCTGATGCTTCTTAACATATATGATGAAAGATTCCACAACCAATCCATGTATGGCATCAAGTAAACCAGAACATATATGTCTACTCAGTATTATCCAATCACACAAAGCATATTGCATATTATACACACACTAACAAATACTTGTGTAATTACACTGTATATGGTATAGGGGAATCACATATTGTACTACAGTAGGCATCATTAATATGTACGTGCATAAACAGATAACACAAGAGGAGACTGCTCTCCATAACCTGTTGTTTTAAATACATATATAATACAGAAATACTAGGTAGAAGGTTCGTAGACAGCAACCGCCCAGGGAAGTACTACCGTCCTGCCAAGTGAGTGTAAAACAAAAGCCTGTAATTGTTTTACATGATGGTAGGATTGCTGGTGTCTTTTTTTGTCTCATAAACATGCAAGATTTCAGGTACGTCTTGTTACTTCTGCTTACACTTAGGTCACACTACACATGCATGCACAAGCATATACAGTGGACCCTCAACCAACAGCATTAATCCGTTCCAGAGGGCTTGCCGTTGGTCGAAATTGCCGTTGGTCGAGTTAATTTTTCCCATAAGAAATAATGGAAAAAGAATAAATCCGTTCTTGACACCCCAAAGTCTGAAAAAAAAAATTTTTTTTACATGAAATATACATTTCCTTATATGGAAAGGAATGGGATATGGAAAATAAACAATAATTAAATGCCACTTACCTTTATTGTGGAGTTGTTAATGAGTGATGTGCCAGCAGGAGGGGAGATTCAGAATTGTCTATGGCTTGGAAGGAGAATCCCCTCCCAGAAGGACTTCACTTCCATCGTAATTCTCACCCTTTTTTACACAGGCTTGACACTGGAAGCATTCTTGGGAACCATGGTGGCTTATTTAGCAGTTACAAGCACTAAAAATAGTGGAATTATCCAAAATATATGGGAGGCACACGTGGAAACTGACCGCAACAGCTTGTAAACAATGGCACACTGACTCTTGGAGTGGTTGGGCCCGCTCAGGCCATGCTCCGGGCACGTTGACACGTTCCGGACAAACGTCGTTGGGTAAGTTTTTTTCCGTTTAAGACATTTTTTCTACTGCAAAAAGCGCCGTTAGACGAAATTGCCGTAACTTAATGCTGCCGTTAGTTGAGAGTTGACTATATACACACCCCTCTGGGTTTTTTCTATTTTCTTACTAGTTCTTGTCCTTGTTTATTTCCTCTTATCTCCATGGGGAAGTGGAACAGAATTCTTCCTCTGTAAGCTATGCGTGTTGTAAGAGGCGACTAAAATGCCAGGAGCAAGGGGCTAGTAACCACTCTCCTGTATATATTACTAAATGTAAAAGGAGAAACTTTCATTTTTCCTTTTGGGCCACCCTGCCTCGGTGGGATACGGCTGGTGTGTTGAAAGAAAGAATACTGCAATACATGTGTTCCTCACCTAAACTAGCATTTTGTAGGATTACCCTTCTTCTTGGTGCACCTTATGGAAGACAGAAAAGTCAGTACCCTCCCATACCTGCTTAATGACACTCAAGATTTTGGAGTTACAGGACACGTTTATGACATGAAGCTTATATTTAATAAGTTTCCAAATGTTTCCTATAGGATTTAAATCCAGAGAGCTTCCAGGCCAGTCATTAAAATATAGAAAAATTTCAATAATTTATGTCTTTGGCAGTATGGCAAGGAACATTATCTTCATTACAAAAGTTGCCCTGGCATTTCTTGAATCTGTGGGTGTGCATATTTATAATGTCTACTGTATGTATTATATTGAAATAAATATTTGTATTATTGGGAATTATATGTAATTAATTATGCAGAAAAAAGAGAAAGGAGAAGTTGATTAAGAAACATTGAAAAACATTAGAAATAAGAGTATATTATGAAACATAAGACTGATGAAAAACAAATAACTTTAAAAGTGACTAAGTAGAAGGTAAAAGGCTAAAATTAAATGCCACTATATTCAGGCTATATTAAAGGCTAATTAAAAAGCAAAAGAAGACAATTAAAAAAAAAAAAAACATAAGGTTGCGATTTGGCATAGTGCACTAAACATTATATATAGAGACCAGACTGGTAGAGATCCAAGGACTAGGCTAATTAAACACAAAGGTGTGATACATGTTTTAAATAAACTCTGCAATATTTCTGCATGTCCAAGGCAAAAATCACAATATTGACCGAGGCAGTGCTGAAATAATGCATCCAAGAAATTAGAGCTACAGATGATGAACAGTCTACTGTACTAGAAGCCATCTAAAATTGTAACACATACAAAGGAAAGTGGTGACCTGACACCATCATTAGTGTGACAAGTGATGCAATTTTTAAGATAGCTTATGCAACAAATTTAGGTCATATGAACTGGCCTTACTGTCATATAAGTTCTCTTCAGTGTACTGTATTCATAGGTAAAAGAGACTATGAGCTGAGAAGTGGATGAAAAGACATAAAACAATGTAAGCCTGTATTATCTAGTAATGACATTCTGCTCTGGAGTTTTATTAAGTTATCCAAGGGTACAGAAGCAGTTTACATTACGTAAAAGGACACAAGTGCAACTAATGTAACATTTTATTGTGGCAACGTTTCACTCTCCAGGAACTTTGTCAAGCCGTTGATAAAGTTCCTGGAGAACAGAACGTTGCCATAATAAAATGTCACGTTAGTTGCACTTGTGTCCTTGTACCTAATGTATTGTTGGTAATTCTACTAACATTAATACAGTAGTTTACATGTTTTCTGTATACTGTAACTTGATAAAAGCTCACCTCATGTGAAATGCCTTTATAATTAAGGCTTATGCTGTTTTATGTATCTTTTTTAATATATTTTGTATATTAATCTGTAAAGGGAAGAATTGCAGAATAGGAATCAAAATATTCAGTTATTCAACTTTTTTTTATTTCAGCCACAGTCCAGCTTTAATTGCATACATATTCTTAAAAACTCAAAGATTAAAATGAAGAACTTCATAACTGGGTAATGTTTCTCACAACTATATCTGTATTGGCCATTATATAATTAAGACCTACATCAGGCAAGTTTTCCCTGACAAATAAATTAACAACTACAGCTAAAGCTTCAGCCAAGTACAGTACAATGTTCATTTACTATAACAAACTTATAATTTATTCCAAGAAGATTTGTTATAATTAATATGCAGCACAATGAAAAGCAGTAGATAAATTTACTGAAACTTCACAATAAATGAAGTTTGATATTATAGTATTATCAATGCCATTATAATTTACGATTACCCAACACTGGAGGAAATTTCAGATGACATTTTGGTACACCTTTGACCATTATAAAGTTGGATAATAGTCCAAGATCAACCTCTCCAAAATGGATTATTTGCAAATTGTTCCAGCAATGGTATTGTGGCTTTTATTCACCATTCAAATATCTCAACACATGAAATTATACATAGGCCATGTAATTGTTTTTAATTTCAATATTATCATTGCAGTTATTTGTTACATGGGATATTATTTTTTATCACATCACCATGATGTTTTCATTTTTGGGTCACCTGACTTTGGTGAAAGATGAGTAATGTGGTAGAAAAAACAAAACTAAACCTGTAAGGGTTATTTATTCATCACTGCATAGTAGAAGTGAGAGATGGTAGAGCAGGAGAGGTTGTGTTGAGGGAAGAACAAAGACACAACTTATGAAGTACTGTAGCATAAATACTGTACTGGATATTAAAAGCAAATTCTAAACTGGCACTACAATATTAACAACAGGTTCAAACAAAACTATATGCTCAAGTTTAAAAAATATACATTTAGATTTGTTCACACTAGCAATTAAGCAGACCAATTTAACAAAAGTAAATAAACCTCATAGACTGTACATAGCAGTAGTATCTAATAACTTATCAGCATAAGAAATTTAGTTTATTCTATAGCCCTCCCAATTGTTAAACAATTGATTGTGTCCCCTTTAGGTAAATAATCAAACCTGTAATTCCTTTCAATTTAATTTGTTAAAGCTGTATAGCATGAACTAATAGAATAATCAGTTCTCTCCTAAATTTACACTTTATTGTTACTGCCTTATTATTAATGCCAGCATAGATTATTATAGTCATAACTAAGTGTTAAACCCATAAGGGTCATGCCAGCATAGAATCATCTCGTATTTAAATTTGTTTAAAGTATGCTTATATCAACTGTTGTTTTTACCAATGACCATTTCCCACCAAGACCAGGCAACTCAAAGAAACACATTCACCATCACTTTTTCAATAGCTGTCTTGCTAGATGTGCATGAACATAATTCAAATGACATTTTGAACTACATTACCTACCATCCATGTAGATATTAAGATAACACCTAACTGACAGTAGTGTGTAATCCCACTTTGATGAACTTCATGTATGCTATTCCACCTACACAAGAGAACCATAAATTCTTACAAACCTTGTTTTATCAATTTAGTGAACAAAACACTATGCCATATTCTGTCCACAGCTTTCTTAATATCAAGAAAACTTACAGTGCTCAAGCATAATGCATTTTAGGCCCATTACATGGATATTTTATTGCATCCCAGGTTTCAGGGTAATATTTAAAACTATTACAATTAAAAAAATTCTATTGGCTCATAAACTTCATATTAGATTATCATAACCTTATCTGATATAGTGTCCATTGGTCCTCTTTCACAATTAGTACTTTTATAATGGTGTGATATTCTAATTTGCACAGAATACAATGAAGTGTATAATAAACTAGTTACACTGGCCACAAGTGGTTTCAGAAATATGAGAAAGTATGGTGTGAATATAATGCAGAGAATTCGTAGTTTGGAAATTAGGAGGAGGTGCGGGATTACCAAAACTGTTGTCCAGAGGGCTGAGGAAGGGTTGTTGAGGTGGTTTGGACATGTGGAGAGAATGGAGCGAAACAGAATAACTTCAAGAGTGTATCAGTCTGTAGTGGAAGGAAGGCGGGGTAGGGGTCGGCCTAGGAAAGGTTGGAGGGAGGGGGTAAAGGAGGTTTTGTGTGCGAGGGGCTTGGGCTTCCAGCAGGCATGCGTGAGCGTGTTTGATAGGAGTGAATGGAGACAAATGGTTTTTAATACTTGACGTGCTGTTGGAGTGTGAGCAAAGTAACATTTATGAAGGGGTTCAGGGAAACCGGCAGGCCGGACTTGAGTCCTGGAGATGGGAAGTACAGTGCCTGCACTCTGAAGGAGGGGTGTTAATGTTGCAGTTTAAAAACTGTAGTGTAAAGCACCCTTCTGGCAAGACAGTGATGGAGTGAATGATGGTGAAAGTTTTTCTTTTTCGGGCCACCCTGCCTTGGTGGGAATCGGCCAGTGTGATAATAAAAAAAAAATATGAACTGGGATAATCCTTCTATAGTCTTCATGAGTTTAGTTGTGTGTAGCACTAAGCTAATGTGAATTATTCTATGAAAAGAGTGGTAGAAGCTCTCAAATCTGTCTGCTTAGCCTGAGATACATTACTGTTGATGGAACTAGCTAAAGTTCACACAGTCTGATTATTTTGCACACTTAGCTGGCTCGGGTAGTGGGTATGTCTCCTGAAATAGGCAGATTCAATCCCACACTGCTTTACCATACACTGAAGAAGTGACAACATAGGTTTCTTTGTGCAAACTCTTCTAATCTAAGTAACATACTTTTCAGTGTTAGGAGAACTGAAATAACACAAAATGTTGGTTAACACTGGATAATGAAGGATGGGGAAAAAGGCAAGGGAGAATTTGTAGGTATTTATCCTGCACAGGCAAGATTTAAGCTAACAGCTCTCCCTCCAGTGTGTCTTATTAACTAAGTCAGTGTTATATCTCTGGCATATAATGTACTTCTGCCTTTTTATCTCATAGAAGAAGCAGCTGCCACTTTCTTAAAATGGCTTGCACTGAGAAGCAAGGAATGTCTGTAAAGAATAATAGTTGCCTCCTCTTTACACATACATATTATAAGTTAATTATTGCATTTTTTAAATAATATAAACCATTATCACCTTACAAAGTCTTTCATTAAGGAGTGTACAGTCTCTGATATCCACCAAAGAAAATTAAGGATTTCTGCTTATTATTTTAAAGTTACAGATAGTGAAATGTAATTTTTGAAGGGAAGACACAACTTCTAATCCATGTTTTAAAGTTGTATATAGAGAAAAGTAATTACTGTATGGGGATCAAGATACATACATTGTGTTAATTTCAGTTGCTATTACTTGAGACTTGTGTGCTTTTGTAAATACAATATTCCAAATCTCGCTCCTTAATATATGTTGCATTTCAGCTAAAACACACAATATTAACTATAGATTTGGAAGGGGAATAAAACATAATTAAAATAGCTTTTGTGTGCTTACAGAGCCTTCTAGTTAAAGCTTTAGGGCCTTTATACCAGCATGTTATATTATATACAGTAAGTTCTCTACTTATGACCCTAAAACATTGCTGAAAATGGTGTTACTCAAATGTTGGGAACTTCAAACATGTTTTCCCAGAGACATCCATGTTATCTGAGATGTGTTCCCAAGCATAATATTCCATGTCTAATTTTATTTATTTTTTAGAATAATTAAGAACATTATATAATACTCAGATGAGTTTCTCTCTCATTTACTCCCATTTCCTCTCTCCTTTCTTTTTTTCATTCACTTCCTCCCACTCGTAACACTTGACTCGTATCTGACATAACACTGGACAGGCAACAGCAACAGTGACTGCCTCCCTCTCTCATATTACATCTGACACAGTCCTTTTTACATATGTTCATCTCTATATGGAGGGTATTAGGTGCCTGTGGGAAGGTAGTGGTGAGTCCTACTGAGCCCAGGTTGTGTAGTGGAGGGGGAATGTGGTGGATTAAGGTCATCAGAGGGGCACTTCAATCAATGATCACATAATAGACATGATCACCTGTCACCCCCACAATAAAGAAACATGACTTTTAAATCTAAAGTTCTTCACCAATGTCTACTGAACAAATCTGGACTTTCCACACATAAATAAAGTGACCATAAGCAAAATATGAATGCATTTGGTAAAAAAAAAAAAAAAAGAATTTGTTACTGAAAATAAATTGTATTGATATCTGCAATGATTGCAAAGGCAGATCAGCAATCATAAGTAAATAATTGGTTCCAAAATGCCCTGATCATAAGTATGGATGATCTTAAGTTGGATAACTGAAAGCTGGGAACCTACTTTATATGATAAGTTTTCTTACTCAACAGCACATTACAAAACTTAATGCATGATAATTGTTCAGAGAATTATTTATAAATTCAGTTATCATTTACATGAGTTCTGTAGGATGGAATATTCATACTTGCACCTATCTTTCACACATCCCCCACTCAACACAGCATAAAGTTTTGCACAACCAATAGCACTGTGCCAACCATAATGCCAGCAGCCAATCTGAGCGTAGTGCACCCATCTGTTGCCAATACCTCCACCCTTTCTGATGTGGTGGCAGGTATTTTTGAGTACTCGACTGCCTTAGAGGTAGTGACTTGTCTGCTAGAGGTACTGGTGGTGGAGGGAGTGGTAGTAGTGGTCTTGCTGGGTATGGACTGATGAGGTTGATGGAGGTGAGGACAGTGCAAAGGCTCTGTTTTCTTCATCAGCCATTCGTGAGTCTCCTTGCGACCTTGCCTCACCAGTTCGGCACCAATCACATCCCGGACTTGAGAGTGATAATTGTTTAGCCACTCACACTGCAGCATATAACAAAAAAAGTATCAATGTTTTAGTAAATTCTGAAAACAAACATAAAACATATAATACATATATATAATGATATTATTGAATTATTCTTACACACTAAGACAAGAAAGTACAATAAATAATTATTTGTGCCAAATACAGTGGACCCCCGCTTTACGATCATCTCCCAATGCGACCAATTATGTAAGTGTATTTATGTAAGTGCATTTGTACGTGTATGTTTGGGGGTCTGAAATGGACTAATCTACTTCACAATATTCCTTATGGGAACAAATTCGTTCAGTACTGGCACCTGAACATACTTCTGGAATGAAATAATATCGTAAACCGGGGGTCCACTGTATATGTGAAATCTTAAATATTGAGGTTTAAATACTATTTTTGTTTTAAACATTTAGTGAGATGGAAGAGAAGTGCAAACTGGCTGTAGTTATATGAAAACACTTTATAATGTGTCTTAAAAATTGATTGACAAAAATGTGTGTCAGAAATTTCACATTACTGCATTGTGAAATGTTTTAAATTGTTTAAGGGACTTGAACTTTATAATGCACACTGAGTAATACACACTTGATGTATGTATTACTCAGTGTATGTATCCTATACAAAACTGTGTATAACACTTTGTTTTATGAGAGAAAACATATAATTAATAAATTTATAAAGATATGAATTTATAAATAAATTACTGACGGACATTGTCAGTAATATTCAGAGAACATATATTATTATAACAATATATTATAATGTAAAGTATTACTGTAATAAATGGCTGGAGTATTTCATTACTAACTTACAAGACACAAATTAAAACTAGATAACATTTCAGTTCATCTAGAATAATTATATTGACCATCCTTAAGTTATTATTTTTTTAATTTATGAGTTAGCTTTCAATTTTCCAGCCATGATATTGTAATTTTTATGCTACTAGATGATATCAGTAGAAGCACAAGATAATGCTACTGGATATCAGTAGCAGCACAAGATAACACCCAACATACCTGCGAGTCACCAAGGAGAGTCAAGTTGATGAGTTTCGCTTCAAAAGGAACTAGAGTCACCGGTTCAAACCCAAGAGACTGCTTGTCAAATTTGTACTGTAAAAGGCAGTAACTGTGTGAATTCTGGTAATATAATATTAGTAATAATAATAATAATAAAAAGAGCTGTCTAGGGCAAAAACAGCTAACCACTGCTAATTAACAGAAAGAAACATTTCTTATGTGTAGTGGTCAATTTTTTACTTTTTTTAATAAAGGATATTGTGCATTTTTAACTGATAGATGCAAAGAGAGAGAAAGAAAGCACACCACAAGAATAACTTTACTTCTCTAACTATAAATGGGTAATTACAGTACAAACACACTCACCTTGGTAGTCTTTGTAACCACAGTCAAGATGGTCTCCAAGCGGATCCCCCATTCATTGTCTTGGTAGAACCCAGGCTCTGGTGAATAATAATAAAAATAATAATGACAATAATAATGGTGATGCTAACACTAGTGTATGGGCTAGGTGTAAGATCTTAGAATGTTGAAGAAATGAGGAAGCTGGAGGAAGTACAGATGTTATGTGAGATTACTAAGTGTTTACCTGGAGAGAGTTCTGGGGGTCAACGCCCCTGCGGCCCAGTCTGTGACCAGGCCTCCTGGTGGATCAGAGCCTGATCAACCAGGCTGTTACTGCTGGCTGCACGCAATCCAACGTACGAACCACAGCCCGGCTGGTCAGGTACCGACTTTAGGTGTTCGTCCAGTGCCTGCTTGAGGACAGCCAGGGGTCTATTGGTAATCCCCCTTATGTATGCTGGGAGGCAGTTGAACAGTCTTGGGCCCCTGACACTTATTGTATTGTCTCTTAACGTGTTAGTGACACCCCTGCTTTTCATTGGGGGGATGTTGCATCGTCTGCCGAGTCTTGCTTTCGTTGTGAGTGATTTTCGTGTGCAAGTTCGGTACTATCGGTACTAGTCCCTCTAGGATTTTCCAGGTGTATATAATCATGTATCTCTCCTGCCTGCGTTCCAGGGAGTACAGGTTCAGGAAATTCAAGTGCTCTGAGTAATTGAGGTGTTTTATCTCTGTTATGCACGCCGTGAAGGTTCTCTGTACATTTTCTAGGTCAGCAATTTCACCTGCCTTGAAAGGTGTAGTGGAATTATTATGCAAAGGATAGGGAGTAAAGAAATTAGAAGACTGTGTGGTAGTGTGAAAGGTATAATTCCAAGAGCAGGAAGAGGTACCAGTAGCCAGAAATGCTTGATCGTTTAGAAAGGATGAAACACAATAAGACTGATTAAGAGCGTGTATAAATCTGGGTTGGATGAGAGGTATAGGAGATGTCACAGGAAAGGATGGAAGGAGGGTATGAAGCAGGTTTTAAGAGGTATGTATGGTGTAAATATACAGCAGGCACATATGAGCATGTTACAAAAGGGTGAAGAAAAATGGGTTTTAGGATTTAGGATCTACAGTGAGCATCATAAATAAAATTGTACATAAACAAATCACACAGAAAGAGACTGCTCACCATAACCTATTGTTTGAAATAAAACAAATACTGAAATGTTTTATGTTCTTCATCTAAACTAATATTTTGTAGGATTACCTTTTCTCTTCATGCCCTCCTTAAGTCTCATAGGCACTAATAATACTAACTTGTGGAGAACAGAAAAGTCAATACCCATCCATACCTGTTTAATGGCACTTGAAAGTTTTGGGTTTAGAGTGCAAGTCTATACCAAGAAGCTTATGCTTAATAATTTTCCAAACATTATTGGATTTAAGGCCAGTGAGGTTCCAGGCCATTCATTAATACTTTTTTTTTTTAACAAGTCGGCCGTCTCCCACCGAGGCAGGGTGACCCAAAAAGAAAGAAAATCCCCAAAAACAAAATACTTTCATCATCATTCAACACTTTCACCTCACACATAATCACTGTTTTTGCAGAGGTGCTCAGAATACAACAGTTTAGAAGCATATACGAATAAAGATACACAACATATCCCTCTAAACTGCCAATATCCCAAACCCCTCTTTTAATAATAATAATAATATTTATTTCTACAAGTACATGGTACAACTTATACAGACCATAGCTGAATCAATGTCATACTATACAGAAAGCCCCTGGTACACAGAGCATTTCAGACAACTTAAGTTAATTCTGTTCCCAGAATGTGACCCACACTAGTCGACTAACACCCAAGCAGTACCTACTTACTGCTAGTTGAACAGGGACAGTAGGTATCTTAAGGAAACATGCCCAATGTTTTCACCCTTACCAAGGATCAAACCACAGACACTCAATGTGTGAGCTGAGTGCACTACCAGCTGAGCTACAGGACACCCATGGAAAAATCACAGTAATTTAGCCAATTCTTTATGTTTTTTGTAGTATGGCAAGGGACACCATCTTCTACAAAAGTTGCCCTTTAACTTCTTGAATTTTTCAGGCAAGTAGTCTACTCAAGGAATATTTATGAAAATACGCATTAATGACGCGATAAAACACCTCAGCTACTGGGATTGTTTGAGGTTCCTCAACCTGTATTCCCTAGAATACAGGCAAGAGAGATACGTGATTATATACACTTGGAAAACCCTAGAGGAACTGGAACTAAACCTGCACACGAAAATCACTCCCTACGAAAGCAGGGGCCCAAGACTGTTCAACTGCCTCCCAGCATACATAAGGGGGCTTACCAATAGACCCCTGGCTATCTTCAAGCAGGCACTGGGCAGGCACCTAAAGTCAGTACCTGACCAGCCAAGCTGTGGTTTGTATGTCGGGTTGTGTGCAGCCAATAGTAACAGCCTATGTGATCAGGCCCTGATCCACCATGAGGCCTGGTCACAGACTGGGCAGCGGGGGCATTGACCCCCGGAACCCTCTCCAGGTATACTCTGGGTATAATGTCTACACTTGTTATTATACGTATTGCAAAACAAGATTTCTTACCATCTGAGAAAAACTGTCCGACCTCTAGCTTGTGTTCCTCAGTATTGTAGATTCTGATTTGCGTAGGGGCTGCCAAGGAAAAAAAAAAGACATTCCTTTTAGTTGCTCATTAATAAACATTATTAACAAAGAACTCGGTTTCTTTGAAAAGGGCATTTTTTTATTCATAATATTTATATCAATGTAGCTGTATAGCCCTTGTGGCTTAGTGCTTCTTTTTGATTATAATAATAATATATCAATGTAGCAATTCACAGAAAGATGTGTATTTGCATAACTTACTGACATTATCAGAGTTTACAGTGGCATGGAGATGAGATATAATACTACTACTGTACTACTACTACTAATAATAATAATAATAATATTAATAATAAAAACAATAATAATAATAATAATAATAATAATAAACAACAATAATAACATAAAACAATAATAATAATAATAAAATTTTATATTCATACAATAATTGTTCACACCAGTGGCATGCCATGAAAAACATCTCGACAAATGCAACACTCCTGGTATCATTATTTGATACCATGTGTTGCACATGTCTAACTCATCATTTTGTCACACTATTTGCAGATGACACTACATACGTCTTCTCCCACCCGAGCCCAGTCACGCTAGCCAATACTGTAAATACCGAATTACAGAAAATATCTACCTGGATGAGGACTAACAAACTTACACTAAACATTGACAAAACCTACTTCATTCAGTTTGGTAACAGTGCTACAGATGTCCCTCTTAACATAATGGTAAACGGATCACCTATCACAAAGCTAACAGAGGGAAAATTCTTAGGAATCCACCTTGATAATAGACTCAAATTTCATACACATATACAACAAATTTCTAAGAAAATTTCCAAGACTGTAGGCATACTATCGAAGATACGGTACTATGCTCCACAGTCAGCCCTCCTGGCCCTATATCACTCTCTTATTTACCCCTATCTCACCTATGGAATTTGTGCATGGGGCTCAACAACAAGTAACCATCTCAGACCACTAATTACCCAACAAAAGGCTGCAGTTAGAATGATAACAAATTCTCACTATAGGCAGCACACTCCACCAATATTCAATACACTAAACCTACTCACCATACAAAACATCCATACTTATTACTGCACCTATTACATACATAGAACACTTAACTCTGATATTAACCCTCCCCTCAAACATCTCCTTGCCAACCTCAACAGAACACATGACCATAACACAAGGCACAGATCACTCTTTGATGTTCCTCGAGTCCATCTCACACTATGCAAAAACTCAATGCACATAAAAGGCCCTAAAATCTGGAATTCATTACCTGTAAATATAAAAGAAACACTACCTGTTTATAAATTCAAGTCTCTTCTCAAAGATCACTTACTCACCCAAAACCAAATAAATACTGAGTAACTGAACCTTATAAATTGTATATCTTAAATGTTTCTCACAATTATATCACATAAATGTTAAACCTAAAACCCAATCTAACTTTATTATTTTTTAAATACACTATCTAACAGAATACTCCATATGACTGAATGTACAACAATGCAAGCAACCATATGACCTGTCTTTGTAATACTCACTTGTGCTTTATAGTAATCTGTTTACATTAAAGTTTTATCACTGATTTCATCATTGCTTAGTTAATCTTAAGTTAATTTTAAGCCAGCCCGTAATGCTATGCATAGTATAAGTGGCTTTGGCATGCTGCTCTTATCTGTATTTTTTGTACCTCTGTATGTGTGCTCAAATTTTTAAATAAATAAATAAATAAATTGTATACCATTATTGCAGTAAAAATGCCATGGTAATCAAGTATCACTGTTGAGCTTTATGAGAAAACTTAAATATGAATATTAATAAGTAGACAATTTTCTTCTTCTTATTCTTTTTAGTAATCTTTACAGGAAAAGGGGTTACTAGCCCATTGTTCCCGGCATTTTAGTTGACTTACAACACGCATGGCTTACGGAGGAAAGATTCTTATTCCACTTCCCCATGGATATAAAAGGAAAAGTAATAAGACCAAGAACTATTAAGATAAAATCAAAGAAAACTCAGATGAGTGTGTATAAATAAACGTGTACATGCATGTGTAGTGTGACCTAAGTGTAAGAAGAAGTAGCAAGACATACCTGTAATCTTGCATATTTATGAGACAGACAAAAGACACCAGCAATCCTACCATCATGTAAAACAATTACAGGCTTTTGTTTTACATTCACTTGGCAGGATGGTAGTACCTCCCTGGATGGTTGCTGTCTACCAACCTACTACCTATATGTACATGTACATGTACATGTTTATAGAGGGGCAACTGATATATCGGATCATTATTTAGTTGTAGCTACAGTTAGAGTAAGAGGTAGATGGGAAAAGAGGAAGGTGGCAACAACAAGTAAGAGGGAGGTGAAAGTGTATAAACTAAGGGAGGAGGAAGTTTGGGGGAGATATAAGCGACTGTTGGCAGAAAGGTGGGCTAGTGCAAAGATGAGAAGTGGGGGGGTTGAAGAGGGTTGGAATAGTTTTAAAAATGCAGTATTAGAATGTGGGGCAGAAGTTTGTGGTTATAGGAGGGTGGGGGCAGGTGGAAAGAGGAGTGATTGGTGGAATGATGAAGTAAAGGGTGTGATAAAAGAGAAAAAGTTAGCTTATGAGAGGTTTTTACAAAGCAGAAGTGTTATAAGAAAAGCAGAGTATATGGACAGTAAAAGAAAGGTGAAGAGAGTGGTGAGAGAGTGCAAAAGGAGAGCAGATGATGGAGTGGGAGAGGCACTGTCAAGAAATTTTAATGAAAATAAGAAAAAATTTTGGAGTTAAACAAGTTAAGAAAGCCTAGGGATAGTATGGATTTGTCAGTTAAAAACAGAGTAGGGGAGTTAGTAGATGGGGAGAGGGAGGTATTAGGTAGATGGCGAGAATATTTTGAGGAACTTTTAAATGTTGAGGAAGAAAGGGAGGTGGTAATTTCATGCACTGGTCAGGGAGGTATACCATCTTTTAGGAGTGAAGAAGAGCAGATTGTAAGTGTGGGGGAGGTACGTGAGGCATTACGTAGAATGAAAGGGGGTAAAGCAGCTGGAACTGATGGGATCATGACAGAAATGTTAAAAGCAGGGGGGGATATAGTGTTGGAGTTTACCTGGAGAGAGTTCCGGGGGTCAACGCCCCCGCGGCCCGGTCTGTGACCAGGCCTCCTGGTGGATCAGAGCCTGATCAACCAGGCTGTTGCTCCTGGCTGCACGCAAACCAACGTACGAGCCACAGCCCGGCTGGTCAGGATCCGACTTTAGGTGCTTGTCCAGTGCCAGCTTGAAGACTGCCAGGGGTCTGTTGGTAATCCCCCTTATGTATGCCGGGAGGCAGTTGAACAGTCTCGGGCCCCTGACACTTATTGTATGGTCTCTTAACGTGCTAGTGACACCCCTGCTTTTCATTGGGGGGATGTTGCATCGTCTGCCAAGTCTTTTGCTTTCGTAGTGAGTGATTTTCGTGTGCAAGTTCGGTACTAGGCCCTCTAGGATTTTCCAGGTGTATATAATCACGTATCTCTCCCGCCTGCGTTCCAGGGAATACAGTTTTAGGAACCTCAAGCGCTCCCAGTAATTGAGGTGTTTTATCTCCGTTATGCGCGCCGTGAAGGCTCTCTGTACATTTTCTAGGTCAGCAATTTCACCTGCCTTGAAATGTGCTGTTAGTGTGCAGCAATATTCCAGCCTAGATAGAACAAGTGACCTGAAGAGTGTCATCATGGGCTTGGCTTCCCTAGTTTTGAAGGTTCTCATTATCCATCCTGTCATTTTTCTAGCAGATGCGATTGATACAATGTTATGGTCCTTGAAGGTGAGATCCTCCGACATGATCACTCCCAGGTCTTTGACGTTGGTGTTTCGCTCTATTTTGTGGCCAGAATTTGTTTTGTACTCTGATGAAGATTTAATTTCCTCGTGTTTACCATATCTGAGTAATTGAAATTTCTCATCGTTGAACTTCATATTGTTTTCTGCAGCCCACTGAAAGATTCGGTTGATGTCCGCCTGGAGCCTTGCAGTGTCTGCAATGGAAGACACTGTCATGCAGATTCGGGTGTCATCTGCAAAGGAAGACACGGTGCTGTGGCTGACATCCTTGTCTATGTCGGATATGAGGATGAGGAACAAGATGGGAGTGAGTACTGTGCCTTGTGGAACAGAGCTTTTCACCGTAGCTGCCTCGGACTTTACTCTGTTGACGACTACTCTCTGTGTTCTGTTAGTGAGGAAATTATAGATCCATCGACCGACTTTTCCTGTTATTCCTTTAGCACGCATTTTGTGCGCTATTACGCCATGGTCACACTTGTCGAAGGCTTTTGCAACGTCTGTATATATTACATCTGCATTCTTTTTATCTTCTAGTGCATTTAGGACCTTGTCGTAGTGATCCAATAGTTGAGACAGACAGGAGCGACCTGTTCTAAACCCTTGTTGCCCTGGGTTGTGTAACTGATGGGTTTCTAGATGGGTGGTGATCTTGCTTCTTAGGACCCTTTCAAAGATTTTTATGATATGGGATGTTAGTGCTATCGGTCTGTAGTTCTTTGCTGTTGCTTTACTGCCCCCTTTGTGGAGTGGGGCTATGTCTGTTGTTTTTAGTAACTGTGGGACGACCCCCGTGTCCATGCTCCCTCTCCATAGGATGGAAAAGGCTCGTGATAGGGGCTTCTTGCAGTTCTTGATGAACACGGAGTTCCATGAGTCTGGCCCTGGGGCAGAGTGCATGGGCATGTCATTTATCGCCTGTTCGAAGTCATTTGACGTCAGGATAACATCGGATAGGCTTGTGTTAACCAAATTTTGTGGCTCTCTCATAAAAAATTCATTTTGATCTTTGACTCTCAGTCTGGTTAGCGGCTTGCTAAAAACTGAGTCATATTGGGACTTGAGTAGCTCACTCATTCCTTGCTGTCATCTGTGTAGGACCCATCTTGTTTAAGTAGGGGCCCAATACTGGACGTTGTTCTCGACTTTGATTTGGCATAGAAGAAGAAATACTTTGGGTTTCTTTCGATTTCATTTATGGCTTTTAGTTCTTCCCGCGATTCCTGACTCCTATAAGATTCCTTTAGCTTCAGTCCGATGCTTTCTATTTCTCTGACCAGTGTCTCCCTACGCATTTCAGATATATTGACCTCTTTTAGTCGCTCTGTTATTCTTTTCTGTCGCCTGTAAAGGGAGCGCCTGTCTCTTTCTATTTTACATCTACTCCTCCTTTTTCTTAGAGGAATGAGCCTTGTGCATACATCGAGTGCCACCAAATTAATCTGTTCTAGGCATAAGTTGGGGTCTGTGTTGCTTAGTATATCTTCCCAGCTTATATCGGTTAGGACTTGGTTTACTTGGTCCCACTTTATGTTTTTGTTATTGAAGTTGAATTTGGTGAATGCTCCCTCGTGACTAGTCTCATTATGTCGGTCTGGGGCTCCACGCATACATGTCTGAACCTCAATTATGTTGTGATCTGAGTATATTGTTTTTGATATGGTGACATTTCTTATCAGATTATTATTTGCTGGTTTAAATTGAATTTTGTGCAGAGATTTAAAAGCTCGTGTGAGTGTGAGTTTTCATCAGAGCTGCCTCCTGGTGTTATTACTGCAACAATATTATTTGCTATATTCCTCCATTTTAGGTGCCTTAAGTTGAAATCCCCCAGGAGCAAGATGTTGGGTGCAGGAGCTGGAAGATTTTCCAGACAGTGGTCAATTTTTAACAGCTGTTCCTGGAATTGCTGGGATGTTGCATCCGGAGGCTTGTAGACTACCACAATGACTAGGTTTTGGTTCTCGACCTTTACTGCTAAAACTTCCACTACATCATTTGAGGCATTTAGCAGTTCTGTGCAAACAAGTGACTCTGCAATGTACAGGCCAACCCCCCCTTTTGCCTGTTCACTCTGTCACATCTGTATAGGTTGTAACCTGGGATCTATATTTCGTTGTCCAAGTGATCCTTTATGTGGGTCTCATGGAAAGCCGCGAACATTACCTTTGCCTCTGCAAGCAGTCCACGGATGAAAGGTATTTTGTTGTTGCTGGCTTTAGACCCTGTATATTTGCAAAGAAGAATGTCATCGGACTGGTGGTATTGTTGGTACTGGGGGGGGATTTTTTTTCCGGCATTAGTATCTGTATCTGTTGGTTTGGAGTGGAGGCCATCGACTGTGGTTCCACTCCAGGAATGACTGGATTTGGTGTACGATTTCTGCCATTTCCTGCCAGTTTTTTTTCCTTCCTGGCACTAAAAAACCTCTCCCTCTTGAGTGGCTGTGGCTACCCAGGTTTTCCCATGGCCTGGATGTTTTGTATCTTTTTGTACCCTTTAGATGGTGTGCCTGGCAATTTAAGTTATAGCACAGTCTTTCCTGTACTGAAGAGGTACACATTTCAGGGTGAAAAAGCTTACAGGAAGGGAGTTTGCATTTTCCTGTTGCCATATGGGCATGGCATTTTCTAGGGTGGTCATAATTGCACGTCCTGTCTGTTTTTCCAAATTTCCCATGTCTGCAGATACCAAGTGCATAGTATGTGCACAGGCTTGGTTTCCGTTTGCCTTGGGTTTCTGTGACTGTATTCCCTGTTGGTGCATGTTTCCCTGACTTATTCCTATCCTCCCTAGCACCAACAATGGAGCTCCCACCAGTTGTTTTTGGTAATATATCCTCACTATTGTTAGTGGAGTCCTCTTGTTTGCTATTTCCTGTGGTATTTCTAGTTTGCAATATTGGTTTTATCTTATCTTTGACTACACTTGTTTCCCCACTACAGCTCCTGTCCCCTATGAGGTCATTTATATGTATTCCTTCCTGCGTATAATTCCCGACTACCTGGACAAAATCTCCAGCTTCACCATTACTGTCTCCCAGGACAGCACCTCCAGCTTCACCATTACTGTCTCCCAGGACAGCACCTCCAGCTTCACCATTACTGTCTCCCAGGACAGCACCTCCAGCTTCACCATTACTGCCTCCCAGGACAGCACCTCCAGCTTCACCATTACTGTCTCCCAGGACAGCACCTCCAGCTTCACCATTACTGTCTCCCAGGACAGCACCTCCAGCTTCACCATTACTGTCTCCCAGGACAGCACTATCAGCCCCACATTTACTGACTACCAGGACATCACCTCCAGCCTTACAGTTTCTGACTACATGGCCAGTATCAAGGGCAGTACCATTCAGCCCAGACTTTTTATGTTCCCATCTGTTGTAGAAAGCTTCCAGGTTGTCTATGAAAGCAGCTTTGATGTTATCCTCTTTTAATACCCTTGTGATTTTAGTCCACAGATTTTCCTCATTTGGGCATACCCAAAAACACTTCCCTGTTTTAATACTGCTTGTAGCTAGTTCTTGGATATCTGCACAAGGGGCGTGACACCAATTTCCACAAAAATGACAATTTATCCATGTGGAAGCCCATTTGTTTGATTGACTGCAGACTATACAGAGCTTCATAATGATTTGAATGGTTGATTTACTGTAATTCTACTAGCAACCTCTTGAATACTCTATTAATAACCTCCTTAAATGAAGCTCTAGCTATTTGTATTTCTATTTCTAACTGTACTTGTATATTGGACAGCTTACCGTGTACGTTCCTGATTTATATTTATTGTTTGTGTTTGATAAGGGCGCCTACAACCCCATCCGTTTACAGTCTGCTTTATTGTCCAACGAATCCGTTTGAAACCAGTCAAGGGTTCGGACCATCAAGGGTTCGGACCAGTCGAGGGTTCGGACCAGTCGATCTGATCTGATCAGTGGGTCACTTATTTAAAACATACTAGTTGGTGATTTGGGCTAACACATGAAGGATCTACTTGAAATTATCTACCCGAGTAATATGTGATTTGATTGATACAAAAGTATAACTTGCGTGTTGAAGAGCCGGTGATTTCTGGCAGCTCCTACAATGACGAACGGTCGAGCCTCAACCCTTGTTTATCAATCGCTGTATCTAGCTTTTCTATTTTTTTTCGTCTCCACCACAATAAATGCTATATTATCACTATAGTTGACTGGTGGAAATTTTGGAGGAAGGACACTTTTTCTGTAGTAATAATTGCTTCTCGTTGTGTATATTGCGACCGCTGGTAACTATAGGTTATATGAAATTCACAGTATACATCTGGTATTTCAAGAAAAAAGAAACTAATGAAAGTCACTCCACTCCACTAAGTACCATTATAATACTGGTTAGTTGCTATTACAACACTGTATTCTGCTATTCACTGGTATCACTAGATTATATGCGAGTACACTAGCAGGCCAGGAAGATTATTAAAACAGCTGACCACTGTGGTAAGTTTTTGGTGAGTGGTTGGTACTTTTGTTTAATAAATGTATGAAAGAGGGGAAGGTACCTAGGGATTGGCGGAGAGCATGTATAGTCCCTTTACATAAAGGGAAAGGGGACAAAAGAGATTGTAAAAATTATAGAGGAATAAGTTTATTGAGTATACCAGGAAAAGTGTATGGTAGGGTTATAATTGAAAGAATTAGAGGTAAGACAGAATGTAGGATTGCGGATGAGCAAGGAGGTTTCAGAGTGGGTAGGGGATGTGTAGATCAAGTGTTTACATTGAAGCATATATGTGAACAGTATTTAGATAAAGGTAGGGAAGTTTTTATTGCATTTATGGATTTAGAAAAGGCATATGATAGAGTGGATAGGGGAGCAATGTGGCAGATGTTGCAAGTATATGGAATAGGTGGTAAGTTACTAAATGCTGTAAAGAGTTTTTATGAGGATAGTGAGGCTCAGGTTAGGGTGTGTAGAAGAGAGGGAGACTACTTCTCAGTAAAAGTAGGTCTTAGACAGGGATGTGTAATGTCACCATGGTTGTTTAATATATTTATAGATGGGGTTGTAAAAGAAGTAAATGCTAGGGTGTTCGGGAGAGGGGTGGGATTAAATTATGGGGAATCAAATTCAAAATGGGAATTAACACAGTTACTTTTTGCTGATGATACTGTGCTTATGGGAGATTCTAAAGAAAAATTGCAAAGGTTAGTGGATGAGTTTGAGAATGTGTGTAAAGGTAGAAAGTTGAAAGTGAACATAGAAAAGAGTAAGGTGATGAGGGTATCAAATGATTTAGAAAAAGAAAAATTGGATATCAAATTGGGGAGGAGGAGTATGGAAGAAGTAAATGTTTTCAGATACAGTGGACCCCCGCACAGTGTTTTCGGTGCTGTTTGTGGAAAATAAGTGACCATGGGCCCCAAGAAAGCTTCTAGTGCCAACCCTACACCTCAAAGGGTAAGAATACCCATTGAAATTAAGAAAGAAATCATTGATAAGTATGAAAGTGGAGTACGTATCACCGACCTGGTCAGGTTGTACAAGAAACCAAAATCAACCATCGCTTCTATTGTGGGCAAGAAAACGGCAATCAAGGAAGCTGTTGTTGCCAAAGGTTTAACTGTGTTTTCGAAACAAAGATCGCAAGTGATGGAAGATGTTGAGAGACTCTTATTGGTGTGGATAAATGAAAAACAGCTAGCAGGAGATAGCGTCTCTCAAGCGATCATATGTGAAAAGGCTAGGAAGTTGCATGACGATTTAATTAAAAAAATGCCTGCAACTAGTGATGATGTGAGTGAATTTAAGGCCAGCAAAGGTTGGTTTGAGAGATTTAAGAAGCGTAGTGGCATCCATAGTGTGATACGGCATGGTGAGGCTGCCAGTTCGGACCACAAAGCGGCTGAAAAATATGTGCATGAATTCAAGGAGTACATAGAAACTGAAGGACTGGAACCTGAACAAGTGTTTAATTGTGATGAAACAGGCCTGTTCTGGAAGAAAATGCCAAGCAGGACCTACATTACTCAGGAGGAAAAGGCACTCCCAGGACATAAGCCTATGAAAGACAGGCTTACTCTTCTCATGTGTGCCAATGCTACTGGTGATTGCAAAGTTAAGCCTTTATTAGTGTATCACTCTGAAACTCCCAGAGCGTTCAGGCAAAAGAATGTCCTCAAGGATAATTTGTGTGTGCTGTGGAGGGCAAACAGTAAGGCATGGGTCACTAGGGAATTTTTCTATAACTGGTTACACCATGCATTTGCCCCCAATGTGAAAGATTACCTAACTGAAAAGAAATTAGACCTTAAGTGCCTCCTGGTGTTAGACAATGCCCCTGGTCATCCTACAGACGTGGCAGAGCGACTTTATGGGGACATGAGCTTCATTAAGGTGAAGTTTTTGCCTCCTAATACCACTCCTCTCCTGCAGCCCATGGACCAGCAGGTCATTTCCAACTTCAAGAAACTGTACACAAAAGCTCTGTTTCAAAAGTGCTTTGAAGTGACCACAGACACTGGATTGACTCTAAAAGAGTTTTGGAAGGATCACTTTAATATCCTCAGTTGTGTAAACCTTATAGGTAAGGCTTGGGAGGGAGTGACTAAGAGAACCTTGAACTCTGCTTGGAAGAAACTGTGGCCAGAATGTGTAGACAAAAGGGATTTTGAAGGGTTTGAGGCTAACCCTGAGAGGAGTAGTATACCAGTTGAGGAATCAATTGTGGAATTGGGGAAGTCCTTGGGGTTGGAGGTTAGTGGGGAGGATGTGGAAGAGTTGGTGGAGGAGGACAATGAAGAACTAACCACTGATGAGCTGATAGATCAACTTCAAGAGCAAGAGGCCAGACCTGGGGAAACTGGTTCAGAGGAGGATACTTGGGAGTTGACGTGTCGGCGGATGGATTTATGAAGGATGAGGTTAATCATAGAATTGATGAGGGAAAAAAGGTGAGTGGTGCATTGAGGTATATGTGGAGTCAAAAAACGTTATCTATGGAGGCAAAGAAGGGAATGTATGAAAGTATAGTAGTGCCAACACTCTTATATGGGTGTGAAGCTTGGGTGGTAAATGCAGCAGCGAGGAGACGGTTGGAAGCAGTGGAGATGTCCTGCCTAAGGGCAATGTGTGGTGTAAATATTATGCAGAAAATTCGGAGTGTGGAAATTAGGAAAAGGTGTGGAGTTAATAAAAGTATTAGTCAGAGGGCAGAAGAGGGGTTGTTGAGGTGGTTTGGTCATTTAGAGAGAATGGATCAAAGTAGAATGACATGGAAAGCATATAAATCTATAGGGGAAGGAAGGCGAGGTAGGGGTCGTCCTCGAAAGGGTTGGAGAGAGGGGGTAAAGGAGGTTTTGTGGGCAAGGGGCTTGGACTTCCAACAAGCGTGCGTGAGCGTGTTAGATAGGAGTGAATGGAGATGAATGGTACTTGGGACCTGACGATCTGTTGGAGTGTGAGCAGGGTAATATTTAGTGAAGGGATTCAGGGAAACCGGTTATTTTCATATAGTCGGACTTGAGTCCTGGAAATGGGAAGTACAATGCCTGCACTTTAAAGGAGGGGTTTGGGATATTGGCAGTTTGGAGGGGTATGTTGTGTATCTTTATACGTATATGCTTCTAAACTGTTGTATTCTGAGCACCTCTGCAAAAAGAGTGATTATGTGTGAGTGTGGTGAAAGTGTTGAATGATGATGAAAGCATTTTCTTTTTGGGGATTGTCTTTCTTTTTTGGGTCACCCTGCCTCGGTGGGAGACGGCCAACTTGTTGAAAAAAAAAAAATTAATAAGTAGTATTTTTTTCATTCATTTACAAAAAAATAATTAATTTCTTATAATTAAACTGTATATAGCTGTAATACAAAAGCAGATTTAAAGAAGTAACAGTCAAGAAGAGATTGTACTGTTACCCCAGTTGAGTACAATGTAATGTCTTTACCTTCGTGTATATTTAGAAAGTGTCCGATGCCATGTCCAGTGCCATGGCGGTAGTCGAGACCCACCTCATACAGTGGCCTGGGGGTTCACATAATACATTAACACAATAGTAATGGCATAAGAAGAACCTCTTGTCAAGAATACAGAGTATGGTAGGTGTACTGTCATGTTCACTGGCTGGGCTAGTTTTAACACTCCATTTTTATGTGGATTAAAATTTTATTTCAATAAGAGAGAGCAGGTGATGGTTTGAGACATACTACTAGTAAACATTTATCAATGAATGAATATTCATAAAAATACAGTACAGGAGTACCCCACTTTACAGGACTTCACTTTACAGCATTTCACTAATGCATTTGTTTTCAGTTATCCCTGGAACCTAACCTGCTGTATAAGCAGGGCTCACCTTTACCTAAATGCAAATACATTGTACAGTATTAAACAAATACCATTTTGGGTGTAACTTTCTCAATACCATTTGTTTTTATAACCCTTACTTTTTATGCAGTTAAAATGCACACAAGATTCTTAATTCTTATAATGAAATTTTCACTAGTACTTATGAACATATGTATATTTTTCCACTGTTATGTGTTTTATTTCATAACCTCTATAGCCTCCTTCCATAAAGTGAAGGTTAATGCAGGTCTTTAGTTGACTAGAAATCCTATAATATAAGATCGATTCCTAATGATAATTGAGCATTTTTGTCACATTCCACATTAAATACAAACACATACCTTTGACGAGTTTCGAAAGTCTTACTACTCTCGGAGCCCGGCCAGGGGCAAGTGTGAGGTCGTGTAAGTGTTGAACTTTAAGAGGGTTAAGAGCATATATAGTGGTATATACAGTGGACCCCCGCATACCGTTGGCATCACATAACGTTAAATCCGCATACAGATACATTTTATCGCTAAGATTTTGCCTCGCATACCACTAAAAAACCCGCTCAATGCTATTTGTCCGAAACGCGTCTAATGTGCGGCCTGAGCCAGTCTCACATGTTCTGCCGGTGGCATTGTTTACAAGCCAGCCTCCACAGTAACATCCAAGCATACAATCGGAACATTTCGTATTATTCCAGCGTTTTTGGTGATTTTATCTGCAAAATAAGTGACCATGGGCCCAAGAAAGCTTCTAGTGCCAACCCTGTGGTAAAAAGGGTGAGAAATATTATCGAAATACTGTGGTACCATGGTCAACTGCTGATGCTGCTGCTGCTGTAGCACTGTCAGCTGCTGCTGTAGCACCGTCAGCTGCTGCTGCTGCTGTACCACCGTCAGCTGCTGCTGCTGCTGTAGTACCGTCTGCTGCTGCTGTAGCACTGTCAGCTGCTGCTGCTGCTGTACCACCGTCAGCTGCTGCTGCTGTAGTACCGTCTGCTGCTGCTGTAGCACCGTCTGCTGCTGCTGTAGCACTGTCAGCTGCTGCTGCTGCTGCTGTAGCACTCAGCTGCTGCTGCTGCTGCACTGTCAGCTGCTGCTGCTGCTGCTGTACCACCGTCAGCTGCTGCTGCTGCTGTAGTACTGTCTGCTGCTGCTGTAGCACCGTCTGCTGCTGCTGTAGCACTGTCAGCTGCTGCTGTAGCACTGTCAGCTGCTGCTGCTGCTGCTGTAGCACTGTCAGCTGCTGCTGCTGCTGCTGTAGCACTGTCAGCTGCTGCTGTAGCACCGTTGTTGGTGTGGCTTATTGAGAATACCAAGAAACAATTAACCCCAGAGGGTTAGCCACCCAGGATAACCCAAAAAAGTCAGTGTCATCGAAGACTGTCTTAACTTATTTCCACTGGGGTCCTTAATCTTGTCTCCCAGGATGCAACCCACACCAGTCGACTAACACCCAGGTGAACAGGGAAAAATGCCTGGAACTAGTGCTCATATTGGTGAATTTAAAGCCAGCAAAGGTTGGTTTGAGAGATTTAAGAATTGTAGTGGCATACACAGTGTGATAAGGCCTGTTCTGGAAGAAAATGCCAAACAGGACCTACAGTACTCAGGAGGAAAAGGCACTCCCAGGACACAGTGTCTCATCAGTCATTGCTGCATCTTCAATAAAGGTAAGTGTCATTTATTCTTCATTTAGTAGAGTAGTACATGCACAATATATACTGTGCATGTACTACTCTGCTATTGTGCATGTATCCTTCTCTTTGTGTGTAGGAAGATGTATATTTCATGTGGTAAAATTTTTTTTTTCATACTTTTGGGTGTCTTGCACGGATTAATTTGATTTCCATTATTTCTTATGGGGAAGATTCATTCGCATAACGATAATTTCGCATAACGATAATTTCGCAAAGCGATAATTTCGCATAACAATGAGCTCTCAGGAACAGATTAATATCGTTATGCGGGGGTCCACTGTATGTAACTTTCATCGTAATGGCTTTGAAAATAAGTCAGATGTTCTTACAAAAAAAAAAAAAAGTGCCAAAATAGCATATATAACCATGACAGGATACACACACACAAAAAAACAGAGATCACAATTATAAACCACAAAAAAGGCAGGTCAAAAAAAATATATATATATATATATTTCTTCACAAATATCCCCTTCATCTGCATGAATCTGCATGACAGTGTCTTCCATTGCAGACACTGCAAGGCTCCAGGCGGACATCAACCAAATCTTTCAGTGGGCTGCAGAAAACAATATGAAGTTCAACGATGAGAAATTTCAATTACTCAGATATGGTAAACACGAGGAAATTAAATCTTCATCAGAGTACAAAACAAATTCTGGCCACAAAATAGAGCGAAACACCAACGTCAAAGACCTGGGAGTGATCATGTCGGAGGATCTCACCTTCAAGGACCATAACATTGTATCAATCGCATCTGCTAGAAAAATGATGGGATGGATAACGAGAACCTTCAAAACTAGGGAGGCCAAGCCCATGATGACACTCTTCAGGTCACTTGTTCTATCTAGGCTGGAATATTGCTGCACACTAACAGCACCTTTCAAGGCAGGTGAAATTGCTGACCTAGAAAATGTACAGAGAGCCTTCACGGCACGCATAACGGAGATAAAACACCTCAATTACTGGGAGCGCTTGAGGTTCCTAAACCTGTATTCCCTGGAACGCAGGCGGGAGAGATACATGATTATATACACCTGGAAAATCCTAGAGGGACTAGTACCGAACTTGCACACGAAAATCACTACGAAAGCAAAAGACTTGGCAGACGATGCAACATCCCCCCAATGAAAAGCAGAGGTGTCACTAGCACGTTAAGAGACCATACAATAAGTGTCAGGGGCCCGAGACTGTTCAACTGCCTCCCAGCATACATAAGGGGGATTACCAACAGACCCCTGGCAGTCTTCAAGCTGGCACTGGACAAGCACCTAAAGTCGGTACCTGACCAGCTGGGCTGTGGCTCGTACGTTGGTTTGCGTGCAGCCAGCAGCAACAGCCTGGTTGATCAGGCTCTGATCCCCCAGGAGGCCTGGTCACAGACTGGGCCGCGGGGGCATTGAACCCCGGAACTCTCTCCAGGTAAACTCCAGGTCATAGATGCTGGTGAAGGATTCTTAATTCAAGGAATTAATGATACTCTTCCCTTTCTAGGATCAAACCTGATAAACTCCAATTGCTCAGGCAGATTTAGCACTTCCCTATAATACTAATTCATAATTAGTAGGAAAAGAATCCAATAAGAGGTTATGTGTACAGCAACTTCAGAAAGCCAGAAACTAAATACTGATGATGGGACACCATGAACATTCCAATCAAGGTATCATCTAAGATACACTATAATGTAGTCATAATTTTTTATTTGAATGGGGTGAAATACCTAGTAAGCTATTGGATGTTTAACCAGTTACAGGTTATCATTTGACAAGACTTATGTCACAAGACACTTGTCAAAGTCAAGGTCAAAGATTTCTTTCCACATTGTACAATGTTTATAAAGAAATAAGTGACATTTTGGTTGTGTACACAGAAAGCCCATGGTTATGCAAAGCATTACAGGCATTTCCTGACAAATAAACCACCAACACCACTAGCTCTACTTCTGTAATTACTATACAAATGAGCATTCACAAATAGGTAAATAATTAGGTAATCAAGTACACACCTGCGAGCAAGAATGTCTATGTCAGTATCTCCTGTGCCTTCAGGGAAGACAAGCATGGCCAGGTCAATTACACCTGTCAACACCCTGGTATAAGCCTCCACCTGGAAGGGTGTTGGCTCCCCGTAGTGCATTGTTCGTGTAACATCCGTTGTCCCGTCTGGTTAAAAGGTGAGAGGGGAGAAGAAAAATTAAAGTTTACCTTTAAATTTATTAAATATTTTTAGGAGTTGTTATTTAAGTGGATAAAAATATGCACCTAACATTAAAATAACTCATGAGTTTAGTGATTTCTGTGAATTTAATAATAATAACAATATTTTTTATTTTTTTATTATTATCACACCGGCCGATTCCCACCAAGGCAGGGTGGCCCGAAAAAGAAAAACTTTCACCATCATTCACTCCATCACTGTCTTGCCAGAAGGGTGCTTTACACTACAGTTTTTAAACTGCAACATTAACACCCCTCCTTCAGAGTGCAGGCACTGTACTTCCCATCTCCAGGACTCAAGTCCGGCCTGCCGGTTTCCCTGAATCCCTTCATAAATGTTACTTTGCTCACACTCCAACAGCACGTCAAGTATTAAAAACCATTTGTCTCCATTCACTCCTATCAAACACGCTCACGCATGCCTGCTGGAAGTCCAAGCCCCTCGCACACAAAACCTCCTTTACCCCCTCCCTCCAACCCTTCCTAGGCCGACCCCTACCCCGCCTTCCTTCCACTACAGACTGATACACTCTTGAAGTCATTCTGTTTCGCTCCATTCTCTCTACATGTCCGAACCACCTCAACAACCCTTCCTCAGCCCTCTGGACAACAGTTTTGGTAATCCCGCACCTCCTCCTAACTTCCAAACTACGAATTCTCTGCATTATATTCACACCACACATTGCCCTCAGACATGACATCTCCACTGCCTCCAGCCTTCTCCTCGCTGCAACATTCATCACCCACGCTTCACACCCATATAAGAGCGTTGGTAAAACTATACTCTCATACATTCCCCTCTTTGCCTCCAAGGACAAAGTTCTTTGTCTCCACAGACTCCTAAGTGCACCACTCACTCTTTTTCCCTCATCAATTCTATGATTCACCTCATCTTTCATAGACCCATCCGCTGACACGTCCACTCCCAAATATCTGAATACGTTCACCTCCTCCATACTCTCTCCCTCCAATCTGATATTCAATCTTTCATCACCTAATCTTTTTGTTATCCTCATAACCTTACTCTTTCCTGTATTCACCTTTAATTTTCTTCTTTTGCACACCCTACCAAATTCATCCACCAATCTCTGCAACTTCTCTTCAGAATCTCCCAAGAGCACAGTGTCATCAGCAAAGAGCAGCTGTGACAACTCCCACTTTGTGTGTGAATACTAATGAAATAAAAAACAACAATAGGGGTAATTTGACTACAGGTACTATAGTTCAACTTACATAGGCCTTTAAACTTACAGCTTATCTACTAACACAATCTCATTAGAGTGTGTATTAAATCTCAGTGATACAACATCTTTCCTCCTATACCATGGAGGAGCGTGATGGTGAGAAGCAGGTATTTCTGCTTGGACCTTCACCACTAGGTCTCTGTATCAATGATACAATGTCTTTCCACCTCTCCTTTTTTCCCAGGTTGATCCTGCTCTAATCTTAATTTATTATCACTACTATTACTAAAGATTCTGATGTGTCCCTTCTTGTTTACCAGGTGCTGTAAACGATAAAAAGATTCCACTTATCTGGATTACTAACTCCCCAGATTAATAATCCAAACAAAATCATCTGCTTCATCCTGTATCTTTACATGTTTAACAGGCTGATGACTTCCTCCTACTCTTATACGAGGCCTGGTCTCAGACCGAGCCGCAGGGGGCATTGACCCCTCTCCAGGTAAACTTCCATGGTTCACCAGATAAAGACCCAAGGACGGGTGCCTTGATTCTGGTGAAAGGCTTGAGCCAAGAACTTCTTGGATCAAACTAATTACCTATGTTTCTTCAGCACTGTATCACTTCTGGGTATAGTGTTTTTTTATGACTATATACTATATATTCCAGAGATACTTATATCTCCTACTCATATTTGTACTGGCCCTCACATGAAGGATTTTCACTCTTCTGCTGTTCTCTAGGTAAAATGCTGGTACCTTTCTCCAGGCTGAGGGACTCATTACCTCAAACTCCTCCTCTCCTTACACCTTTCTGCTTTGTATTGGACTGATGAAGCCACTGTATGGCAAAACGTTTCCTCAATAAAGATTCCCATATGTTGCATAAGTGTCTCAATCTTCAACTTGTCGGTTTTCAAATCTATTCATCACAACTGTCAGACACTGCATCATCATGGGATCTTGATACAAAGGATTCTTCAAAACTTGTCCAACCTTTGGACGAAGACCTACTTCAACTAGTGGATGGTACCACTATGACCCCGCCTCCTCCTGCTTCGCTTCACCTGACAACAGTATATAAGCCACGTCTACGGCCCTATGCTGTACATTCTACAAGATTGATGGACTGAACACATCGACTCCAGGCTGAGGGACTGATTACCTCAAACTCCTCCTCTCCTTACACCTTTCTGCTTTGTATTGGACTGATGAAGCCACTGTGTGGCTAAACGTTTCCTCAATAAAGATTCCCATATATTGCATAAGTGTGTCAATCTTCACCTTTCACTCAACTGACTTACCTTATAACAATATGGTAAGCTACTGGATGTCCTCTAATACTCTTTGATACACTGTAAGGATGAGTATTCTTAATTATAATACTGAAATCTACTCTGGCAATGACAATGTCCACCACATCCATTCATCCTTATATTATCATACTGTCCATTAAGTAAAGGCAAGATTCTCACTCACCCTTGTACTGCCCACCACTGTCCACCAGGTAGAGAGACTCAGTGGTAATCTCTAGGCTGCTGTTTGGTTGGGGTCGGTAATGAATAATGGCACCATTGGGCCCAAAAGCACTAATGGTGGGGAAGGAAATGCTCACAAAGTGCTCCTGCTGACTGCGGAATTCCAGCAGCTTGTCAGCTCCTTCCATCTCATTCCATGAGTTCCCCAGTGTTATCTGCCAAATGATGAAGAAAAATAGATTTAAAATGAACACTTAAGGCCAACACTATTTATATATGCTGATGTATATTTCTTACAAGAGTTTATATACAAAATGAGAAGCCTCAGTAGGCCAGATAGTAGTCTAGACAGACAAGTTGTATATATAATTACCATAGATGAGGTGTCTTATATATTTATAACCCAATATAAAATCATTTTCTAACAATTATAAGCTGCCCTACACAAATATGTTCTACACAGATAATAAAAATCCTAAGCTGGTGAGACAGTACCCTGGGCAATTAGTATGTTATTCTGAGACACTGTGACCCACCTCCTTCTCCATGAAGGTAAGGTAGTCACAAACAGCAACAGCATCCCTGATGTGGGAGTTCCTCATACCCAGTACTTCTATGGGGTTCTTTCGTGCCTTCATCAGTAACACTGGAGAAATGACCATTAACCGTTTTTCTTCTGGCACCTATGGTGGAAGTGACTGAAGTTAAAGAGGTGAAACAACACGATGCCATTACACCTTATTAAAATGCCAATGTTTGAGTTGAATTCTAGTTTTTGCTTATAATTTTGAGTGAATTCACTAAATATGTTAAGGGTGGTATGTTCAGGTGAAATTTCATTTTCAAATTTAAATTTTATTAATCTATACTCAAAAATATACTTTAATTACTTATACATGTACTACTGATACTTTTATATTTTGTACATATTACTGATAGGGACTTAAAATATACGCAAGTCTTAGGGAAGAAAATTAAAACTATTTGTTAATGATATGGTTTCATTCTATAGACACTCCATTAATTTTTTTTTTTTTCAACAAGTCGGCCGTCTCCCAACGAGGCAGGGTGACCCAAAAAGAAAGAAAATCCCCAAAAAGAAAATACTTTCATCATCATTCAACACTTTCACCTCACTCACACATAATCACTGTTTTTGCAGAGGTGCTCAGACCACAACAGTTTAGAAGCATATATGTATAAATTATTATAATCAGAAAGAAGCGCTAAGCCACAAGGGTTGTACAGCGCTATATGTATAAAGATACACAACATATCCCTCCAACTGCTAATATCCCAAAACCCCTCCTTTAGAGTGCAGGCATTGGACTTCCCATTTCCAGGACTCAAGTCCGGCTATAGAATCACTCCATTAATGTTATGATTTAAACTTACTACAATTTAAGAGATAGTGCTGCAGAGAATGTTCATTTGATTGTCAGTAATATCTGCAACTTTTTTTCCTTTCTGTAAGTTAAATTGATAACTTATGCATAAGGTAACTCAGTACCATCTATATATGAGGTGCTCATGAGGGCAATGTTTCAAGCAAATGCCATTTCAATTTGCTTATTATTCTTTGTAATTGGTGCTGACTTGAGATATGGCTAATTTCTGTAATTTTATTTCCCTAGATGACCTCATGACTAGATTAAGATGATAGTGATTTTTTGTTCTGTCCTGTCACTGGAAGTTCAGGAGTAAAAACAAGGAAGAGATTACTCTGATTTTTAACTGATAGTTGTAGTGTGCTAAGGTCTGTTTGGATGTTTTGGAATTTAGTATTAGTTATTATATGATGTTTTGATTATTATATGCATACTCAAGGAACATTTTGATAAGAAAAAGTTTGGTCTGCCTCTTGTTTCCTTTCGATGATTTTAATTACTAGGGGTGATGTTACGGTTTTGAGGTTTATTTCCAGCAATAAACTTTCAGTAATAAATAGAAATCAGGTACATGTCTGGAACAGATGGACAAGTGGTCTCTGCAGTGATATGATTTTGCCTCTTACGGCCACATCTGTGTTGTATCCCATAAATACCACATCAGCTTCCTGTATAATTACTGGACAAAACTTTTCTTTAATATAAATAATCTGCTTGAGCCTTAAACTCAAACTTTATTCATTAGTGTTGCCTTGATGTACATTTTTGAGTTATATCTTTAAAGATATACAATGTCTTTCTTCCTCTCCTGCTGCTAAAATAATTTTTTTAAGGGATATCTTGTGTGGTTTCTCCATGGGAAAGTAGAACAGAATTCTTCCTCTGTAAGCCATGCATGTTGTAAGAGGTGACTAAAATGCCAGGAGCAAGGGGCGAGTAACCCCTTCTCCTGTATACATTACTAAAGTCAAAAAGAGAAACTTTTGTTTTTCTTTTTGGGCCACCCTGCCTCAGTGGTATACAGTCAGTTTGTTGAAAGATCTTGTGTGGGTGTAACCCTAAATCTGGCCCACCAATGTGATCTTCACAATGAAGAATGAAGACTATGAGTTCCTCAAAGATATTTTGTTTTTTAACCTCTCCAATCTGAACCTTCAGACTTCATTTTTTTAAGAATGGGATTGGCACATAGAATATCACACACACACACACACACACACACACACACACACACACACACACACACACACACACACACACACACACACACACACACACACACACAAAAAAAAAAAAAAAGTAAACCATTATACTTGCCGCAGAGTAGATGGCATAGGAAGCACCACCAGAGTAGGAGTACTTAGAATCAAGCATGACCTTAGTGATGCCATTTTTGAGCTTGAGGGCCCGAAGGCGGTTCAAGATGGCCGAGTACTCAGTAATGCTGTGGACATAAAGAAGTTGGTGGAGACACTGGGCATTTATCATGGCTACACATGCCTTATCTCTATTACTTTTGTCTGACCTGGTCTGGCCTGCCCCTTTCCCTTCTTTCCTCCTCCTACACAAATGTAGTCTTGATGACTTTTGCATAAGTGTAGCCCTGAAGGCTTTAAGCACATGACTGGCTCACCAGTGTGGTCTTTATGACCTTGCTTACAACTTGTCTACTAGTATGGTCTTGATGACCTTGCCTACAGCTGGTCTACCAGTGTTGTCTTGATGACCTTGCCTACAGCTGGTCTACCAGTGTTGTATTGATGACCCTGCCTACAGCTGGTCTACCAGTATTGTCTTGATGACCTTGCTTACAGCTGGTCTATCAGTATTGTCTTGATAGCCTTGCCTACATTTAGGCCACCAGTGTGGTGTTGATGTCCTTAAATAAGCTTATAACTGGCCTGCCAGTGTAATCTTGATGACCTGAAGCTTGTAGTTAGCCAGGCAGTGTGGTCATGACAAACAGGTAAGTGTTACATCTCAGTATTACAATGCCATTTTACCTCTTATTCTGTTTTCACTACAATCATATTAAGTGTTGAAATTCAAGTCCCATCAATTACTAGGATCATTAAGGCCACAATTTACATAATTACTATGTACCTCTTGATAAAAATACCCAGTAAGTATCATTTCAATTAAATATTACGAATGTGTGAGAATGAACAGAAAGGTGAGATTTTACATTCTGATGAATTTAAGAAATTGTGTAAATAACTGCATTAAGCCTAATTTTTAAAGGGGCAGATCAGTAAGCCAGTGGAAGGCCTCAGTCAGATGACCAAAAGCTCCAGCGGCAGGTCATCATATGACTAAGACCCATGTCAGGAAACACTTGCCCTGTTTCCTGACGAATCTTACCTAACCTATCCTGTAAACAATTAAGGGTCAACATGTAGGCCAGCCTAGGATGGAGATCATATGATGAATTATTTTCTGTACAAAAAATAAGGACTCACATCACGCATTCTTGCTCCCCACACTGGTTTACATTGAGATGATTATCAACAGCTGGGGTGATCTTGCCTTGGGGCACGAACAGTTCTACATTGTTCCTTCCGATTATCACATATGCCCTGAATACTGAAAATAAAAAGTTTTCTAGATTATAACATACCTCCAGCTATTGTAGTATTCAATGTCTCCTTACATATGTCAAGTCAGCTATGACACACATGGTTATAGAGGAAGCAATGTAACTAACTTCACCAAAAGTAGTATTGGAAACCTAACAGCATTAAGAGCTATGTACTAAGAAACACAAGGAAACAAGAAGTGTATATAATGAACTTAAGTACAGAATACTAAGCAAATACCATCAATTGTTTGGAAGTCAAAAATGATTAACAAGTCTTTTTTTCAATCATACACCAAGAGGATAGTATTTCTTTGAATAGTTGCAGTCTACCATTTTACTATCTGAATTATACAATGGTTTTAACTTGTGAACTGGTATTAGTGTCATATGTAAAAGTGAAAAAGCACTGTGCTGGCTTACCTGGTGTGCTGGAATCATCATTGCCTCGTAGGTTGAGGAGCCAAGCCACCTCATCTGGGGCGGTAATCACCAACATGTCGGCACTTTGTTCCACCATCTCTTTCCGTACTTCCGAAACTTTCTCTTCCCACTTCTTGCCTGTCACACACACAAACATAAATACCCACATCAGCTCTGTTTCTGTAGTAACATATAGATAAACATATGCATGCACAACTGTATTTACAGGAGTTGTGGATATTGAGAAGGGAGCAGAATAGGATGACCAACAACAGGATGTACAAATCTGGAAAGGCAGGAAGGAGGGGCAAGAGTCATTATAGAAAGGGATGACAGGTGGGGTAAAGGAGGTTTTGAGTGCTAAGGGCTTGACCATCTAGTATGCTTGTGTGAGCAAGGTAACATTTATGAAGGGATTCAGGGAAACCTATTAGCTGGACATGAGCCCTGGGGGTGAAAAGTACACTGCTTGCACTCTCAAGGAGTGATGAGGATGTTGCATTTCAGAGGATCATTTGAATTGTGATTTTTGCACACTTATGGCAAAACATATGAGTGCTGTGAATGCATCTCTTTTTTTTGTGGTCACCCTACTTTGGTGTGAGATGGCTGGTAGGTCAAAATAAAAAAATGTACTCTTTATGTTTATCACTTTTTATAAGTCAGTGCACCACATTTCTATCTGCTCATATAACTATGTGAGATGCTCCTTACTTTACAATGGCTTGACTTATATTTCGAGTTTATGATGGTGTAAAACTTTTTTTTTGTACCGTACAGTACTGTACATTTATTGATAGGATAAACTTGTATTCATTTATTTATTAATCATTACTGGTAATTAGTCAGTTACAGTAATTGCAATATTTTCAACTTACAAAGGATATATTGGAATGCAACCCCTGTCATAAGTCGAGGAGCAATGTATAATGTGTATATAGTATATGCATACTTTATTCATTTATATTACACTAACTAAACATATATCTTGTTGCACTGACCTGCAAAATGGAGCTCATGTATATAGATTGGATCAGCAGGGAAGATTGGTCGTTCATCAGAGGGCCATATTAAATCAATCAAATTGGTCTCCTCTGCTACCAGCTCGATGCCTGACTCTGGTGGATTAGTTTAATATATTAAAATCTTGTTACAAATGCTGAGTGAATTTAGCCATTCACGAAGTTATAGTACAGAGCATACATGTATGTAGTGTATGAAAATAATTATTTACATAAATACAAATGGAGTTACACTAAAGAATCTGTCATTCTGTCTCACTCTTAAGTTCCTTTGCATAAGTTTTCCAAGTATCTGCAGCAATGAGTCTAGGGTCGGCGCCCACTTTGGCTCCGCCAGACAGCTTTTGACTCAGCCATTCTGTTATTGTTGGGACCTGTGGTGGAAATATAGCTGTACAGTAAAGCAGTAAGAGAATCTTACAATAGTACAAGGATATAATGTACAAACTAAGTGATAAAATGACAGTAATAACGTGACACATTAGCATAAATTACTCATTTGTAAACAAGCAAAATAAGTTGTAAAAACAAGCAATATAATTAACAATAAATGTATATTATGTACCAGGAAACCTACCTTTAATAAGTGTCACTAATAAATTAGCAGTGTGCAATAACTGAAAGAATTAACTTACAGATATTACAAATATAAATACTGTAATTTGCTGTATGTACAAGTCTGCATATAGTTTAACATTGAGCCAAAACAAATTTTGCAAATGGAAGTTGCATATAAATTTTATCTGACAATCACACAATAAACACATCCAAAAATGAGGACATGTATAGATAACCCAGCACTTACACCATCAATCCTCTCCTTCATGAGTAACCAATCACATCCCAGCTCATTATCCGCCTGAAGGAAGTAACGTCCGTCTGTCCACAGTGCTTGCTCATCTGCCGTCACCACTGCCTCACCAGAACTTCCCGTAAAACCAGTCATATAATGTAGGCGCTGCTCTGCTGGTGTTTGAATGCCATGCTTTCAAGGAGAAATGAGTGAATATATGCAGGATACCATTATTTCTTATTTTTGTCATCTTAGCCTTCTAAACACAGAATATCAAAGGCTGATATACAAGATATATTGGTTTATTCCCTGCTATGTCATGTAAATACAATGGGAAAATTGAAGAATTGGAACCCAAATTTGTAAAATGCTCATATATAAATGTCCATTTAAGTTTTCCTGCTACAGTATACACCATTTTTCACAGAAATTTAAATTATGCTATTCTCAGTACAAAAATTTATTGTGAGATTTAAAAACAAGATGCTTGTTATAAAAAATTATGGCAGTATAATAAAATGACAACACTAATGCATATTTATGCTAATGCCAAAAGTTTTCTGCTTACTTGTTCTCCTGACATGGGAATGATGTAGGCATCCAGACGATGACTCCCCATCTCTTGTCGCAACTTTGTCACCCTGGTGGCAAGAAAAGTGAGAATGCTTGATGGTACATAGGTTCTCAAAACACATGAGTCTATGTCCATCACTCATATGAAACAAAACAAAAACAAAAGAAACACTTCTACCATAATTCACTCTATCACTGGTTGCTACTAGGTCACTCTTCCTGCTCCACAAGCTTTATCATACCTCTTCTTAAAGCTATGTATGGATCCTGCCTCCACTACATCACTTCCCAGACTATTCCACTTCCTGACTACTCTGTGACTGAAGAAATACTTCCTAACATCCCTGTGACTCATCTGAGTCTTCAACTTCCAACTGTGACCCCTTGTTGCTGTGTCCCATCTCTGGAACATCCTGTCTCTGTCCACCCTGTCAATTCCCTTCAGTATTTTATATGTCATTATATCCCCCCTATCTCTCCTGTCCTCCAGTCATCAGGTCGATTGAGTGTGTGTGTACTCACCTATTTGTGGTTGCACAGGTTGAGTCATAGCTCCTGGCCCTGCCTCTGCACTGATTGCTACTAGGTCCTCTCTCTTCCTGCTCCATGAGCTTTATCATACCTCATCTTAAAACTATGTATGTTTCCTGCTTCCACCACATCGCTTGCCAGACTATTCCACTTCCTGAAAACTCTGTGACTAAAGAAATACTTCCTAACATCCCTTTGACTCATCTTAGTTTTCAACTTCTAATTGTGATCCCTTGTTTCTGTGTCCCATCTCTGAAACATTCTGTCTCTGTCCACCTTGTCAATTCTGTGCAGTACTTTGTATGTTGTTATCATATCTCCCCTAACCCTCCTGTCCTCCAGTGTTGTCAGGACAAATTCCCTAACCTTTTTTCATAGGGCATTCCCCTTAGCTCTGGAACGAGTCTTGTTGCAAACCTTTGCACTTCCTCTAATTTCCTTACTTGTTTGACCAGGTGTGGATTCCAAACTGGTGCTGTATACTACAATATGGGCCTGATGTACACAGTGTACAAAGTTTTGAATGATTCCTTATTGAGATACTGGAATGGTATTCTCAGGTTTGCCAGGTGCCCATATGCTGCAGCAGTTATCTGGATGATGTGCTCGGTATTATACTCACCCTAAGATCCTTTTCCTTGAGTGATGTTTGCAGTCTTTGGCCACCTAGCCTATATTCTGTCTGCGGTCTTCTTTGCCCTTCCCCAATCTTCATGACTTTGCACTTGATGAGGTTAAATTCAAGGAGCCAGTTGCAGGACCAGGCTACCAGCCTGTCCAGGTCTCTTTGTAGTCCTGCCGATTTAATTCTTCTCGTGTGTGTGCATGAGAGAGAGAGAGAAACAAGCTTTTATGCCACAAGACGGGCAGAAAGCAGCAACTTCACTCTGGCTGTACCCTTCTCCAGAACATCACTCCATCTGAGATCATACATACCCAGGATGACTCGAGTATGGAACACATTCGTACAGCATAATGATATCAACGAGATAAAGTCAGTTGATCAAATGAAAATGCTGGCCCACAGATGGCTCCAACTTCATCCTGTCCCGTACTTGTATGTCTCATAACAATAAAAATGCTTTCAAATGAGTTGATGTAGGTAACAGCTCTTAGCTTGCCAACAAAGTTAGGAATCCTTAACCTGTAATATAGCTGTCAATAAAGCTAGGGATCCTTAACCTTGTCAAACCCTGTGTAAAAAAAAAACAAATAAAAAAAAAAAAAAAAAAAAAAAAAAAAAAAAAAAAAAAAAAAAAAAAAAAAAAAAATAGAGAAATTGAGAGAGAGAGAGAGAGAGAGAGAGAGAGAGAGAGAGAGAGAGAGAGAGAGAGAGAGAGAGAGAGAGAGAGAGAGAGAGAGAGAGAGAGAGAGTGAGTGTGTGTGTGTGTGTGTGTGTGTGTGTGTGTGTGTGTGTGTGTGTACTCACCTATTTGTACTCACCTATTTGTGGTTGCAGGGGTCGAGTCCTAGCTCCTGGCCCCGCCTCTTCACCGGCTGCTACTAGACCCTCTCTCTCCCCGCTCCATGAGCTTTATCAAACCTCGTCTTAAAACTGTGTATGGTTCCTGCCTCCACTACGTCATTTTCTAGGCTATTCCACTGCCTTACAACTCTATGACTGAAGAAATACTTCCTACTATCTCTCTGACTCATTTGTGTCTTCAACTTCCAATTGTGGCCTCTTGTTTCTGTGTCCCCTCCCTGGAACATCCTGTCCTTGTCCACCTTGTCTATTCCACGCAGTATTTTATATGTCGTTATCATGTCTCCCCTGACCCTCCTGTCCTCCAGTGTCGTCAGGCCGATTTCCCTTAATCTTTCTTCATAGGACATTCCCCTTAGCTCTGGAACTAACCTTGTTGCAAACCTTTGTACTTTCTCTAGTTTCTTGACGTGCTTTATCAAGTGCGGGTTCCAAACAGGTGCTGCATACTCCAGTATGGGCCTGACATACACGGTGTACAGTGTCTTGAATGATTCCTTACTAAGGTGTCGGAATGCTGTTCTCAGGTTTGCCAGGCGCCCATATGCTGCAGCAGTTATCTGATTGATGTGTGCTTCCGGAGACATGCTCGGTGTTATACTCACCCCAAGATCTTTCTCCTTGAGTGAGGTTTGCAGTCTTTGGCCACCTAGCCTATACTCTGTCTGTGGTCTTCTGTGCCCTTCCCCTATCTTCATGACTTTGCATTTGGCAGGATTAAATTCGAGAAGCCATTTGCTGGACCAGGTGTCCAGTCTGTCCAGGTCTCTTTGAAGTCCTGCCTGGTCCTCATCAGATTTAATTCTCCTCATTAACTTCACATCATCTGCAAACAGGGACACTTCTGAGTCTAACCCTTCCGTCATGTCGTTCACATATACCAAAAATAGCACTGGTCCTAGGACCGACCCCTGTGGGACCCCGCTCGTCACAGGTGCCCACTGTGATACATCATTACGTACCATGACTCGTTGTTGCCTCCCTGTCAGGTATTCTCTGATCCATTGCAGTGCCCTTCCTGTTATATGCGCCTGATGCTCTAGCTTCTGCACTAATCTCTTGTGAGGAACTGTGTCAAAGGCCTTCTTGCAGTCCAAGAAGATGCAATCAACCCACCCCTCTCTCTCTTGTCTTACTTCTGTTATTTTATCATAAAACTCCAGAAGGTTTGTGACACAGGATTTGCCTTCCGTGAATCCGTGCTGGTTGGCATTTATACTCCTGTTCCGTTCCAGGTGCTCCAGGTGTGTGTGTGTGTGTGTGTGTGTGTGTGTGTGTGTGTGTGTGTGTGTGTGTGTGTGTGTGTGTATGTGAGTGATATAGATATGTACAACACCACCATGGGTTTACTACTAACTGGGCAGAGGTGTCGACCCGTGTATCAGGTTGCTGGTCTTCCTTCTTGCAGAATGTTCGTTGGTTGAGTTGCGTCTCCTTGGGAACATGCTCATGGGTGTGGTCAGTGGCAGGTGCTGGTAGTGCTACCACCTCTGTGGAACCAGTGATTACCATTACCTGTACTCTCAAGTATTTACATTTTCAATAATTTTTACTATTTTGATATCTAAAAACAATTAGATGCATCTTACAACAAAATACAAATATTTTCAAGACTTTTAGCTGGACAGAAGTTAAAATGGCCATAATTAAAAAGAATTTTAAATGGCCATTATTAGACAAAGTTGAAACAGTCATAATTAAAAAGAATTTTAAATGGCCATGATTAGATAGAAGTTGAAATGGCCATCATTAGATACAAGTTAAAACGGCCAAAATATCATAAATCTGCATGTTATCAGCGCAGTTTTAATATCGTGAGCAGGTAAGCATTATAATTCTTAGTAGCATATTTCTGACACTATTACATTATAGCAAATAAAAGGGTAAAGCAAATAGCTTATAGTCAGTTTTATTAAGTCAAATCAAGCAACAAAATTCAGAAGTTATGTGAATAAGGATTTATCCATGCCTGGACACACACAGTATACTGTACTCTGTATATATGTAACTATGCTGGTAAACACATATACTATACTAAACATATATGCATCCATGCCTAAATACATATATATTTTACTCAGTACATATGTACATATATACTGTGGATATATATATTTATATATAAATATATATGCAGAACGACCAATGTGAAAGAATAGCAAAATTCCCAGCACTTTTTGTGACTTCTCACATTATACATATATACATCCATGATTAAATACAAACATACTGAAACTGTTATACTATATGTATGCAAGCTTGGATACACATACGGTATATTATACTCAGTATTTAAAGAAGTGCTATAAGCTACAAGAACATTTACTACATGTGTGAGGAAATTCAACAACAATCTTGTGAAATAAACAAAAGATACTGTTAAAGAGATAATGCCTCTAACAAAAGATACACCACAATAAAAGGTACATAGAAACCCAGTAAAAGACAATAACAGAGAATCTTAGTGCAAGCATGTATAACAGTGAACAGTGCAAACGGTTTATGGAACTGTGTGGGAAGATAAAAAAAAATGCGGAAAAACCTGTTTGTGATGAAAATATAATTGTCCAATTATAACAGTCAGGTCTCTGATAGAGCTCCTCCATACAGTAAAAGTGATTGAAATGGATCTAAAATTGAATTGTGAAAGGAAAGGCCTTCATAGGTACACACTATTCAATTTTATATGCAATTTTTCTATTATACGTATTTATGAAAAATAAAATATATAGAGGAGTTTGATAAGAAAGCTCATTGTACAAATACTGTATATATTACAAATAGCTTCAATATAGTGGATAAACAAAAGTCTTAAGGAAAAGATTGTTAATACATTATGTTTAACATATAGTTCACTGCTTGGAAAAATAATACGTATATGGACGTACTGATGTTTGAACTATGTGGCGGATTACACTGTGTGGCCCTGTGCTTGCAAACCAGTAACATATCCTTTAACACAAGAAACACATTCATCACTCTCTCAAAATTATGAAACAATAATGTACACATTTAAATGCAACATTTTAACATCCTAATGTATGTTGCAAGAGAAATTCCAAATGATAAAAAGACTGCAAAATGTACTGGCATTCTCCTGCTGAGCCAGCACATGGTCCTAACTACCTAAATCTGCTTCATGAAACTCTCCTTATTTTTTATAACTAGATGCTTTGGGCTTTCTAGCCCATTATAAAGTCACTCATGACTTGATAATGTTCCAGGATAAAGTAAAATCTAGTCTAATTTCATCTCTAATTTCTGAGTTGGTAGCAAGTCATTCCAGTCACTGTATTGTGAATTTTATTCTTCATATTCAGTCTTATTTGTGTATGTGCAAAGCTATTGTTGGTAAACTGATCAGCACTACTCAACAGCAGACACAGCGAGATAAACACATCTGCTTTAGCTAGCTTTATCTACAAAAGAGGCAAAAAAAAGTACAGTTATTAAAATACAGGATTTAACACATATAACAACACAGAATCAGAGGCATGCAAAATCTGCTAGGTTATGCATTCCATACTCAAGAAAAAAAAATGGTGCAGAGAGATTTGACCAGTTTGCTAAAGAGAGCAGAACATCATGTTATGAGTTTACTTACGTTCTTGAGTTCATCCAGTCTCCCTCACAGACAGTGTTCATGATTTAACATTGAACACTGAGCCATGGTATTGCATGAACATCTTTATCCTAGTTCTGTGGCATAACATCATTATAATAGCCAGCTAAATTTCCTATGACCATTTTGACAAACATATTTCAGCTTACAGCATTTATTCCATATTGAAAATGATATACCATACAATACTACATAGTGATTCATAAATTTATAATAAAAAGACCTTTAACTTTAGAAGGTATTAATTATGGTGCTTTACCTAATTAAGAAAAGTTATCCATTTCATGAAATTGGTATAAATGAAAGATTTTGCCCTGAAACATCCTAGGTAAACCAAATCGAAATTAATGATTCCTTTAAAGTGGAATACAGTGGTACCTCGAGTTTCGAACTTCATTTGTTCCAGAAGGCTGTTCAAGTGCCGATACTGGAGGAATTTGTTCTCATAAAAAAAAATGTAAATTAGGTTAGTCCGTTTCAGACCCCCGAAAATACCCATACAAAAGCACTTACAATAATAAACTTATATAACTGTTCGAGTTGGAGGGGTTCGAAACTCGGGGTACCACTGTAAATGATATTCATCATATCATTTAACTTCCTATATCTTCACCTTCTCTACTCAATCACTCCACAAAACTGAAAATCATTGAATCAGTCTAAATTAATTAGTCATATCTTTGAAATGTACCATTTGCTCATCAGTTACCTTTTTTAATTGTACATATGACTAGTTAATTGCATAAGAAATCCTACTTAATAATCTATGTCTAAATCTCAATTAACATTTAGGCATTAGGATTAGTTTGCCCAAAATGCATTACATAATAGTGGCTTTCTTTTGTGCCTACCAATTTTTTATTATATGCAAAGTATATTAAGTATTCTGCATAAATGAAATAAATTATATTGTATTGTACTGTAGAGTAGTAATTTAATAACTTTGCTGCAAAGACTGAAGATAAGACACTATGAACGTAGCTCTGCTCTTGAAGTTACAAATACTGTAGGTAATCACATTTTCTACTGATAAATTATAAATTCATATCATATCTTTTTTGCACTTTTATTTACCATAGTTTAAGCCAACTTATCATTATTATGTTTATGTGTGGATATCTCTAACAGTAGTAGGTAGTAGGTTGGTAGACAGCAACCACCCAGGGAGGTACTACCACACTGCCAAGTGAGTGTAAAACGGAAGCATGTTTTTGTTTTACATGATGGTAGGATTGCTGGTGTCTTTTTTCTGTCTCATAAACATGCAAGATTTCAGGTATGTCTTGCTACTTCTACTTACACTTAAGTCACACTACACATGCATGTACATGTGTATGTATACACGCTCAGCTGAATTTTCTTTGATTTTATCTAAACAGTTCTTGTTCTTATTAATTTTCCTTTCAAATCCATGGGGAAGTGGAATAAAAATCTTTCCTCCATAAGCCATGTGTGTTGTAAAAGTCAACTAAAATGCCAGGAGCAATGGGCTAGTAACCCCTTTTCCCGTATAGCCTACTAAAAAGAATAAGAAGAAAACCGTCAAAGTGGTGCTGTTGTATTTGAGCACCTCTGCAAAAACAGTGATTATGTATGAGTGATAGTGAAAGTATTGAATGATGATGAAAGTTTTTTCTTTTTTTTGAGTTTCTTTTCTTTTTGGGTCACCCTGCCTCAGTGGGAAATGGCCGCATTAAAAAAAAAAACTCTAACTTTTTTTTTTTTTTTAACAAGTCGGCCATCTCCCACCGAGGCAGGGTGACCCAAAAAAAGAAAGAAAATCCCCAAAAAGAAAATACTTTCATCATCATTCAACACTTTCACCTCACTCACACATTATCACTGTTTTTGCAGAGGTGCTCAGAATACAACAGTTTAGAAGCATATACGTATAAAGATACACAACATATCCCTCCAAACTGCTAATATCCTGAAGCCCTCCTTTAGAGTGCAGGCATTGTACTTCCCATTTCCAGGACTCAAGTCCGGCTATATAAAAATAACTGGTTTCCTTTAATAAAATAACTGGTTTCTTTGCAACAAGTTCAGTGACAAAACCACGTCCCATTTTAGGGAAATCTTAAACAGGCGCCAAAAACAGAGGACTGTGGACAGTTATTTTGTGAAACAGGGGTCCAGTGATTCTCAAGCTGGTCCTAGTGGCATTAAAAGACAGAGAAGGGAAGTAACCCCAGAGAGGGCTTTGATACCTAAGTCCTTATAGAGGGAGATTCCCCATCCAAACACTAACCCCAACTCCCTCTCTCTCTCCTCCTCCCTATCTTCCAGATGCCATCACCAATCTCAATAAAGGTAAGTAAAAATGTTATTTTATGTTTATTTAAATTTATTTATAAATAATTGTACACTATAGAGTACAATTATTTATTAATAGTGTGTATGTAAAACTATAATTAATCTCTATAAAATGTATTTTCTTTTTTGTGAATATTTTTGGGTTTCTGGGATGGATTAATTGTATTTCCATTATTTCTTATGGGAAATATTGCTTTGCTTTTCTAAATTTTCGAATTTAGAACTAGCTGCTGGAACAGATTAAGTTCGAAAATTGAGGTTCCACTGTACCATTCGTCTCCATTCACTACCTAACATGTTCACGCACGCCTGCTGTAAGTCCAAGCCCCTCGCCCACAAAACCTCCTTTACCCCCTCCCTCCAACCTTTTCAAGGATGACCCCTACCCCACCTTCCTTCCCCTACAGATTTATACACTCTCCATGTCATTCTACTTTGATCCTATCTCTCTAAATGACCAAACCACCTCAACAACCTCTCTTCAGCCCTCTGACTAGTACTTTTATTAACTCCACACCTTCTCCTAATTTCCACACTCCGAATTTTCTGCATAATATTTACACCACACATTTCCCTTAGACAGGACATCTCCACTGCCTCCAACCGTCTCCTCGCTGCTGCATTCACAACCCAAGCTTCACACCCTTATAAGAGTGTTGGTACCACTATACTTTCATACATTCCCTTCTTTGCCTCCATAGATAACATTTTTTGTCTCCACATATACCTCAATGCACCACTCACCTTTTTTCCCTCATCAATTCTATGATTAACCTCATCCTTCATAAATCCATCCACCGACACGTCAACTCCCAAGTACTATCTGAAAACATTCACTTCTTCCATACTCCTCCTCCCCAATTTGATATCCAATTTTTCTTTATCTAAATCATTTGATACCCTAATAGTCTAATAGTCTACACATAAACACTTTACTCTGCTCCATTTGATTTTAATCTCATCTATACTTATATTACTATTATAATAAACCACAGTAAAATAATAAACACCACAAAACATCATTTTAAAAGACTTTAAAATACAGTATTTAAAACTTTATTAATATAAACTGACATTCATTCACTGTTTAGTAATTGTAAAAACCTTCAATGACACACTATGCTATTTTCAACAAGGACTACAGGTTATCAGTGAGCAGCCAGCTGATAGGGCCACTCACAACATGAAATATATTTTCTAAATAATGTTTTGCTGCAGTTTTACAAAAAAAATATTTTACAATATACAAGTTCATTGTAAAACTGAGATCAAAGCTGTGGAATATACTTTATACTTGGTTTGTATATTAGACTATTTATTTATTTTTTGTAATGATATGTAATTCTGCAAATGATAAAACAAATAAACATACGAGAACACGCAAACACACACAAGTCATGTGCAAGTACACATGCACATGCATATACCTACACGCAGATATACACAAATAGATAATAAACACACACACGAACAAAAATATTTCTCTCTAAATACTGTTAAATGGCAAATTAAATCAGAGAAGAAACAGTGTGTGCCTTGAGAGTTTAAAAATCTTATACAGTACAAGAAATTTATAAGAAAAGACAGAACACCACGAGCATAGGCTCTATTCCTGTAACTGTAAATAGGTAAAGTACTTGCAAATATGCTATCATACACACACACACACAAAATATATTATTGTACACATACACACAAAATATGCTATCATACACATACGCACACATATATTCTTGTTTGAATTGAAAATTTAGCCTCTTGGCAATGATGTCACTTATAAGTAGCAACAATGTTACTTATAAGTAGCAACAATGTCACTTGTAAGTGGCAATGATGTCACTTATAAGTAGCATTGATGCCACTTATAACTGGCAATGATGTCACTTCCAACTGGCAACAATGGCATTTATAAGTGGTAACAATGCCACTTCTGTTGTAGTAAGAAAATTATACTGATCCTCTGCGTATAATGATGTTGTGCACATCACATTCTGATTAGTGCCAAATAACATATCTATTAATCCTTCTTTAGAAAATTTACAATATTCACAAATGAGAACATAAGTCCTGATAAAAAGTACTACATATAAAAACATTCAATACCATAAATTAATTAATCTTTCATCTCCAAATTAATATTACATACACTTTGCCAGACACCCGAAAAGAAATTTTTTTTTATACACGTGTACATTGTAATTTCTGAATGAAAGTAAATGTGCAATTATAAAATTACACTAACTGCTTTTGTCTTCTGACATAACCTCATTGTGCTTTTTATTTTTTAACACATGCCTAAATTCCCAATGAAGTACGGTGACCCCCCCCCGCCCCAAAAAAAAAAAACTAACTATCATTCATTGTCTTCTGAAAGAACAGCAATTGAATGAAGGATGGGTGGCCCCACTCTAGTGAGAGATGGCCACCGTGTTAAACAACAGTCCCCTGGTGGCCTGGTGGTTAACGCTCTCGCTTCACACGGCGAGGGCCTGGGTTCGATTCCCAGCCAGAGTAGAAACATTGGACGTGTTTCTTTCCACCTGTTGTCTATGTTCCCCATCAGTAAAATGGGTACCTGGGTGTTAGTCGACTGGTGTGGGTCGCATCCTGGGACACTGACCTAAGGAGGCCTGGTCACAGACCGGGCCGCGGGGGCGTTGACCCCCGGAACTCTCTCCAGGTAAACCTCTCCCCATTCATTACTGGGATGGATGATTTGCAAGTGTACATTATTTCTCGTACAGAGATCTTACGTCTACATCATGGACACCAAGCATAGGCTTCATGCAAAATATCTTCATAATAATGCACTGTACAATATAACATCTTTTCCACACAAATAACCCGCATATAGGAGAAAGAAACTTATTACAACATTTTGGACTGACTTGGAACATTAATTAGTCACAAGTCAGACCAAAACATCACCAAAAGTTTCTTCCTCTTATGTGCAGGTTATCTGTATATTCTTCCAGTCACTGTATTGTGCCTGTTTGTTTGTCAACATGTTTATTCTTCTCGTTCACAAAACTTGCACAATTAGAGCATAGTACCATAAATATTTTTCATCTGGTAATTTATAAATTACATGCAGTTAATTTGTAAAAAGTAAATTTTCTCCAGCATATGTATTATTTTCTTCAGCAATATTTAATAAATCTAATGGATGCTGTGTGTCTACAGTATGATTAGCAAGCTCTCACTGCCACCACATAACTAATTATGTACTTCACTGTATCATGTTCAAATTAATAAATAAATAAATAAATAAATGTATAATAAACAAGATTACTATATTTGGCTACCGTTCCTATAGTCTAAATTGTCATATTTAACTTGTTATTACTGTCATGAGGCTTCATTCATCTATTCATAATTTATGGTTATAAAACTATTATTATACAATGTAACATACAATTATGCATGTATGTCTATTTAGTGTTTGCAATAAGTATTGATATTATTACACATACAACAAACTTTAAATTGATAAGACTGAATGATGGTGAAAGTGTTTCTTCTTTTTTGGGGGCACCCTACCTCAGTGGGAGATGGCCGTGTTAAAAAAATATACGTACATATATATATAGATATTTTTTAGCAACCACTGACATCCAAAAAATTACTTATCATTGAAACAGGAATTGATCAGTTCAAAATTGCAGAACAGGCTTTTTGTAATCATCAATTTTTATACACTTATTGCCCTCCAACGAGGGTCCATGATGCTAGTGAAGGACTCGTAATGCAAGGGATTGCACCTGTCCTTCCCTTCCTTGGATCAAACCTGATTACTTCTCATTTTTCCAAGTGCCTTATAGCTTTAACACTTTCCCCTAAATATAATAATTATAACAATAATAATAATAATAATAATAATAATAATAGTGCACATTCATAACTGTTTTTAAAATTTTCTTGGAAGAACCAAATGTCTTGTACAAACACACATATCAATGATTTTATTTATAGTTAGGAAAATTATTCACAAAATAATTATGGAATAATTTCAATGTTTCAACTACTGTATTAAAATTCAGGCACTTAAGAATCAACAATCATTTAAAACTACAGCAGCTTTATTCGCTATTATGTAATGTTTTATTTCTACCGATAATTCTGCATAAGTGATATACAGCACAATCTCTGTATGCGATCAATACATCTTGTGAATCATATTGAAGATTCTGATTTTGAGAAATTACCATAAGTATTTATGGCCTTGCTGAACTTACAAGAGCTGCCATGAGCCTGGAATGCATCTACAGCATTAAACGAGAGATATCTCATTTGTTAATCCTTATTTATTTTTTACAACTGTATGACAACATTAGATATACCTTATTATAAAAAATAACCTAGTACAGTACATACATACTGATGAATAATGGTACACAAATAGCTGGTTCTTAATACATGAATAAAATCTATGTATGAACTGCCTTATTAACTGCTGTGAAAAACATTGAGTGCAAACAAGTGTATTGCACACTGGCTACAACAACAGTCAAAATTACAAGATTTTGAAATAACTCTTAATTTTTTATAAATTCGACATTTAATTAAGAAATGGTGAATGGAAATAGTCACAGAAAAAATATTAGTTAGGTTAGGTTAGGTTAGGCTAGGTTAGGTTAGATTAAGATAGTTTAGATTAAGTTAGATTAAGTTAGGTTAAGTTAGGTTAGGGTAGGTTAGGTTAGGTTAGATTAAGATAGTTTAGATTAAGTTAGATTAAGTTAGGTTAAGTTAGGTTAGGGTAGGTTAGGTTAGGTTAGGTTAGGTAGGTTAGATTAGGTTAGGTTAGGGTAGATTAAGTTTGGTTAGATGAAGTTAAGTTAGGTTAGATTAAGTTAGGTTAGATTAAGTTAGGCTAGGTTAGATTAAGATAGGGTAGGTTAGATTAAGTTAGGGTAGGTTAGATTAAGTTTGGCTAGGTCAGATTAAGTTAGGTTAGGTTAGGTTAGGGTAGGGTAGGTTAGGTTAGGTTAGGTTAGGTTAGGGTAGATTAAGTTCGGTTAGATGAAGTTAGATTAAGTTAGGCTAGGTTAGATTAAGATAGGTTAGATTAAGTTAGGCTAGGTTAGATTAAGTTAAGCTAGGTCAGATTAAGTTAGGTTAGGTTAGATTAAGTTAGGTTAGGTTAGATTAAGTCAGGTCAGGTTAGGTTAGGTTATTCTAAGTTAGGTTAGATTAAATTAGGTTAGGTTAGGTTAGATTAAGTTAGGTTTGGTTAGATTAAGTCAGGTCAGGTTAGGTTAGATTAAGTTAGGTTAATTTTGCCGACACTATCTCTAACTACAAGCAAATGTGACTTTTTTCTTGTGATTTTTTTTTTTTACCTGGATTCTTAGGAAACATGCTCAGAGAAATATTAGCTATATTACAACCTTCAGCAATGTTACACCTTATTTAAAATTGTCCAGCAACAAATAAAAGTTTATTTTACATTTTATAACCCTAATTAATCCTTGGCAAAATAATGACTTCCTTGCATATTATTATAATACTCTTATCAGGTCTATGGCAGTGGATATGAATGCACTTCATGTAGCAAATGGAGTAGTATTTAGTTATATAGTATTAAGTACCAAAGTACTGTGCATCTTCATTCTATTTAAAATAAATATCTTTTTAGCTATTCAGAAGAGATGTTTTAACTTCTTATCAAATTTTGGTTCAACAGTTATACTGGAACTGTTCAGAAAAATTCAGCTACATGAAGCAACAGTGTCACGTTCTATGGTATATACATGTCTATGAAAATACTATTACAGGCATTAAATCCCAACAAAATTCAGGGTTGAATTTTGCCATTACATTTCTTTTTTTTTTTTTTTGCTTCCTTAAAAATTACAGAACATTCACTCTATGTATTTCAACTACAATCCTGTAATAACATGGGTAGTATACTCACATATGTTACAAATATACAACATAAAGAAGAAGAGGAACGATTTATCAAGATCATTCATAACTGCAAAAATGTTTTCTGTTAAAACTTTTAAAAAGTTCTTTTTTGAACTGTCTTAATACACCAATGTTAGTTATTTGATCTACAATTCTTGAAACTCTTTATATATTCTTGAAGATACAGCAAAGCTTTTCCATTATTAGATTATAGATATATATAGAATATATTAAGTGAGTAGTGAGTAGTAGGTTGGTAGACAGCAACCACCCAGGGAGGTACTACCGTCCTGCCAAGTGAGTGTAAAACGAAGCCTGTGATTGTTTTACATGATGGTAGGATTGCTGAGGTCTTTTGTCTGTCTCATAAATATGCAAGATTACAGGCATGTCTTGCTACTTCTACTTGCACTTAGGTCACACTACACATACATGTACACATTTATTTATACACACTCATCTGAGTTTTCTTTGATTTTATCTTAATAGTTCTTGGTCTTATTAATTTTCCTTTTATATCCATGGGGAAGTGGAATAAGAATCTTTCCTCCGTAAGCCATGCGTGTTGTAAAAGTCAACTAAAATGCCGGGAACAATGGGCTAGTAACCCCTTTTCCTGTAAAGATTACTAAAAAGAATAAGAAGAAGAAAATTGTCAAAGTGGGAAGTCTGAATGTGCGTGGATGTTGTGCAGATGATAAGAAAGAGATGATTGTGGATGTTATGAATGAGAAGAAGCTGGATGTCCTGGCTTTAAGTGAAAAAAAGCTGAAGGGGGTGGGAGAGTTTCAGTGGAGAGGAATAAATGGGATTAGGTCAGGGGTTTCAAATAGAGTTAGAGCTAAAGAAGGAGTAGCAATAATGTTGAAGGATAAGCTATGGCAGGAAAAGAGGGACTATAAATGTATTAATTCAAGGATTATGTGGAGTAAAATAAAGATTGGATGTGAAAAGTGGGTTATAATAAGCGTGTATGCACCTGGAGAAGAGAGAAGTGTAGAGGAGAGAGAGAGATTTTGGGAAATGTTGAGTGAATGCGTGGGGAGTTTTGAATCAAGTGTGAGAGTAATGGTGGTTGGGGATTTCAATGCTAAAGTGGGTAAAAATGTTATGGAGGGAGTAGTAGGTAAATTTGGGGTGCCAGGGGTAAATGTAAATGGGGAGCCTTTAATTGAGCTATGTGTAGAAAGAAATTTGGTAATAAGTAATACATATTTTATGAAAAAGAGGATAAATAAATATACAAGGTATGATGTAGCACGTAATGAAAGTAGTTTATTAGATTATGTATTGGTGGATAAAAGGTTGATGGGTAGGCTCCAGGATGTACATGTTTATAGAGGGGCAACTGATATATCGGATCATTATTTAGTTGTAGCTACAGTTAGAGTAAGAGGTAGATGGGAAAAGAGGAAGGTGGCAACAACAAGTAAGAGGGAGGTGAAAGTGTATAAACTAAGGGAGGAGGAAGTTCGGGTGAGATATAAGCGACTATTGGCAGAAAGGTGGGATAGTGCAAAGATGAGTAATGGGGGGGTTGAAGAGGGTTGGAATAGTTTTAAAAATGCAGTATTAGAATGTGGGGCAGAAGTTTGTGGTTATAGGAGGGTGGGTGCAGGAGGAAAGAGGAGTGATTGGTGGAATGATGAAGTAAAGGGTGTGATAAAAGAGAAAAAGGTAGCTTATGAGAGGTTTTTACAAAGCAGAAGTGTTATAAGAAGAGCAGAATATATGGAGAGTAAAAGAAAGGTAAAGAGAGTGGTGAGAGAGTGCAAAAGGAGAGCAGATGATAGAGTGGGAGAGGCACTGTCAAGAAATTTTAATGAAAATAAGAAAAAATTTTGGAGTGAGTTAAACAAGTTAAGAAAGCCAAGGGAAAATATGGATTTGTCAGTTAAAAACAGAGTAGGGGAGTTAGTAGATGGGGAGATGGAGGTATTAGGTAGATGGCGAGAATATTTTGAGGAACTTTTAAATGTTAAGGAAGAAACAGAGGCAGTAATTTCATGCACTGGTCAGGGAGGTATACCATCTTTTAGGAGTGAAGAAGAGCAGAATGTAAGTGTGGGGGAGGTACGTGAGGCATTACGTAAAATGAAAGGGGGTAAAGCAGCTGGTACTGATGAGATCATGACAGAAATGTTAAAAGCAGGGGGGGATATAGTGTTGGAGTGGTTGGTACTTTTGTTTAATAAATGTATGAAAGAGGGGAAGGTACCTAGGGATTGGCGGAGAGCATGTATAGTCCCTTTATATAAAGGGAAAGGGGACAAAAGAGACTGTAAAAATTATAGAGGAATAAGCTTACTGAGTATACCAGGAAAAGTGTACGGTAGGGTTATAATTGAAAGAATTAGAGGTAAGACAGAATGTAGGATTGCGGATGAGCAAGGAGGTTTCAGAGTGGGTAGGGGATGTGTAGATCAAGTGTTTACATTGAAGCATATATGTGAACAGTATTTAGATAAAGGTAGGGAAGTTTTTATTGCATTTATGGATTTAGAAAAGGCATATGATAGAGTGGATAGAGGAGCAATGTGGCAGATGTTGCAAGTATATGGAATAGGTGGTAAGTTATTAAATGCTGTAAAGAGTTTTTATGAAGATAGTGAGGCTCAGGTTAGGGTGTGTAGAAGAGAGGGAGACTATTTCCCGGTAAAAGTAGGTCTTAGACAGGGATGTGTAATGTCACCATGGTTGTTTAATATATTTATAGATGGGGTTGTTAAGGAAGTAAATGCTAGGGTGTTTGGGAGAGGGGTGGGATTAAATTATGGGGAATCAAATTCAAAATGGGAATTGACACAGTTACTTTTTGCTGATGATACTGTGCTTATGGGAGATTCTAAAGAAAAATTGCAAAGGTTAGTGGATGAGTTTGGGAATGTGTGTAAAGGTAGAAAGTTGAAAGTGAACATAGAAAAGAGTAAGGTGATGAGGGTGTCAAATGATTTAGATAAAGAAAAATTGGATATCAAATTGGGGAGGAGGAGTATGGAAGAAGTGAATGTTTTCAGATACTTGGGAGTTGACGTGTCGGCGGATGGATTTATGAAGGATGAGGTTAATCATAGAATTGATGAGGGAAAAAAGGTGAGTGGTGCGTTGAGGTATATGTGGAGTCAAAAAACGTTATCTATGGAGGCAAAGAAGGGAATGTATGAAAGTATAGTAGTACCAACACTCTTATATGGGTGTGAAGCTTGGGTGGTAAATGCAGCAGCGAGGAGACGGTTGGAGGCAGTGGAGATGTCCTGTTTAAGGGCAATGTGTGGTGTAAATATTATGCAGAAAATTCGGAGTGTGGAAATTAGGAGAAGGTGTGGAGTTAATAAAAGTATTAGTCAGAGGGCAGAAGAGGGGTTGTTGAGGTGGTTTGGTCATTTAGAGAGAATGGATCAAAGTAGAATGACATGGAAAGCATATAAATCTATAGGGGAAGGAAGGCGGGGTAGGGGTCGTCCTCGAAAGGGTTGGAGAGAGGGGGTAAAGGAGGTTTTGTGGGTAAGGGGCTTGGACTTCCAGCAAGCGTGCGTGAGCGTGTTAGATAGGAGTGAATGGAGACAAATGGTACTTGGGACCTGACGATCTGTTGGAGTGTGAGCAGGGTAATATTTAGTGAAGGGATTCAGGGAAACCGGTTATTTTCATATAGTCGGACTTGAGTCCTGGAAATGGGAAGTACAATGCATGCACTTTAAAGGAGGGGTTTGGGATATTGGCAGTTTGGAGGGATATGTTGTGTATCTTTATATGTGTATGCTTCTAGACTGTTGTATTCTGAGCACCTCTGCAAAAACAGTGATAATGTGCGAGTGTGGTGAAAGTGTTGAATGATGATGAAAGTATTTTTCTTTTTGGGGATTTTCTTTCTTTTTTGGGTCACCCTGCCTCGGTGGGAGACGGCCGACTTGTTGAAAAAAAAAAAAAAAAAAAAAAAAAAAAATTAAGAAAGACAACATGCTACATTTTCTGCCATACAAAATAACCACAGCAAAAAAATAGTGAAATTTCAAGTGCTTTGGTTATTTTGCATATTGTGATATCACCTGTTTACTGTGATCTTATTGTATTTCCTGTCATATAAAAATGCACCAGTGCATTTACAAAACTGTTCTAGTGCATATGCCTGCACTTTAAAGAAGGAGTTTGGGATATTTGCTGTTTGGTGTGACATCCAAACTGTTGTATCTGCACACCTCTGGCAAGACAGTGATCGTGTGAATGATAGTGAAATTGTTTCTTTCTTGTTTGGATCACCCTGCCTCAGTGGGAGATGGCCAGTGTGTTGAAAGAAAGCCTACATGAGCACTGTTTACCATAATATAATTTTTATAATGTTGTAATTCAGAGTTAGTTATCTGAAGTGTGATGTCAGCATGCCTCTAGCAGGACAGCAATTAAGTGACTGACAGTAAATGTGTTTCTTCTTTTTTTTTTTGGGTCACCCTACCTTAGTAGATGGTTAGTATGTTGAAAACAAAAATCACATGTATGGAAATAAAGACAAGACAAGCTTTCATTGGGACTACACCTCGCTCAGGTTAAGCTTGATAAGGCTCAAACTGAGTGAAACTTTGTCTCAATAACAGCCTGTAAAACATATTGCATCTTTATACTCATACCTGTCAGTATTATGCCTCTACATTCAAATTCACTTGTAACATAAATTATTTATTCAACCCTAACACAAAAAACTTCTCAATGCTGTAATCCTCTATCACTGTAGAAGGTAGTGCAAATCTGTGCAAGCTTTGTTCTAGCATACATACTTGCTTATGATGTGCCTCTTCATAAATCTGAAGCATTGTGTTATTGTTCCTATAAAATTGCCAACTTCTCTGTCTGCTGCTATTAATCATGCTTGGGGAACAATAATTTATGTTTATGCTGAAATGTTCATGAATTTTTAGTCTATTATCTGAGCTTTCATAGACACTGTTTACTTCCTCCAATCTCTGACCATTTTTCTGTTGGTGGTGGCCCACAACATTTTTCCGCATCTCAGTTTCCATCTTCTTTATGATGTTCTACCACTAATATCTAATAACATCAGCCAATTATTTTGCTTTGCAGTCATAAAATTTATACATTAATAAGCAGACCAATGTGGTTATTAGATCAATGGCTAACTTAGAATGTATGTTTCTATTTTGGTGTTCACTGTATTACCAAGAAAAATAATAAGGCTATACATTCAAGATGTGAAATGCCTGTTTCTTACTGATATACTGTATGTGATATTAAATGCAGGGGAAAATCTTGAAAATTTTTCTTTTACAGTACTAATAACTGCAACTTATATGACAGAAAATATAGTTTCCCACAGATAACCCTTCATGAAGGCTTTCAAAAACTCATCTAACGGCCCGGTAATGTATGATAATTACAAGTAATATGTCAAGAAATGTGGTTTCTCATAGATGAACCTTTAAAGATTTTATTCAAATAATCAGCAAGTGTTGATAGCTACACAGTCATCAAACAGAGTCTAGGTCATTACTGCTCTGGAGTAACTCTATTACCTAGAACTCCCACCAAAGACAAGAGTAGTGTGACCAAAGATACACCAGGCACATAACTTCCTGAGCTAATTCCACTACCGAGGCCAACAACAGTCAGGGCTGCCATAGTATCTGATGTAGACTTGCCTGGAGAGCCACTGTTGTGGTAGTCGAGGCAGGGGATGGGCTCCGTCTTGGTGAGCAGCCAATCATAGCCACGCGAGCGACCCTGATTCATCAGCTCCATGCCAATTACATCACGCACACGGACATGGTACGTGTTGATCCAGTGACACTGTAATAATGATTTTTATTGTTAAGTAAAATAAGTTGATAACCCCCTTGTCTATTGAATGTACAGCAAACTGATTATGGATTTTTTAGTCTTATAAATTTAAAAATTATTCTCCTTTACAGTGATGTCTCCTTTAATACCTTGCTACTTTATCATGTAAGTGATGCTGAATGAGAGAGCTCAGGTTACCTCATGGCTGTGATGTCTCACTGTATGTTTATAATGTGAAAGATACATACAGAATTGATAATGACTAATGAATGAGCCTCAGTTCACATTACTATATGTCTCATTGTAACATAAAACATCTGTACATTGTTGGTGTTTAAATATCTACAAAAATAAATTAAGTTATCTAAATATCTTCAATAATAAATTAAGTTTTCTTGGCAACTTGTTGAATACAATACAAAAAGAACAACATACATAACTGACCCCATATACCTTATACACACATAATATACTCAAATGATTTATGTTTTTCCTATATTTATGAAACAAGACAAACTGCATTGTGCTTTAAACCATTAGAAATCAATATCAATGGTTGATAATTTTTAATAAGAAACACTAACTCCGTAAAATTATATTATACCACAAAATTCTATATTTATTTACCTGCTTGCTGGTCAGCATAGAAACATTGATGAGGTTAGGTTCGAAGGGGACCAATGTGACAGGTTCAAATCCTAGTGATTGTTTGTCAAAATGATACTGTGAAAGAAACAATATCTTGGTATTAACAATATGTATTACACACAAACATATAGTACATATATGTATGTGTGTCCTAGGTAGTAGGTTGGTAGACAGCAACCGCCCAGGGAGGTACTACCGTCCTGCCAAGTGAGTGTAAAACGAAAGCCTGTAATTGTTTTACATGATGGTAGGATTGCTGGTGTCCTTTTTTCTGTCTCATGAACATACAAGATTTCAGGTATGTCTTGCTACTTCTACTTACACTTAGGTCACACTACACATACATGTACAAGCATATATATACACACCTCTCTGGGTTTTCTTCTATTTTCTTTCTAGTTCTTATTCTTGTTTATTTCCTCTTATCTCCATGGGGAAGTGGAACAGAATTCTTCCTCCATAAGCTATACGTGTTGTAAGAGGCGACTAAAATGCCGGGAGCAAGGGGCTAGTAACCTCTTCTCCTGTATACATTACTAAATGTAAAAGTAAACGTATTCCTCTATAATTTTTACAATCTCTTTTGTCCCCCTTTCCTTTATATAAAGGGACTATACATGCTCTCCGCCAATCCTTAGGTACCTTCCCCTCTTTCATACATTTATTAAACAAAAATACCAACCACTCCAACACTATATCCCCCCATGCTTTTAACATTTCTATCATGATCCCTTCAGTTCCAGCTGCTTTACCCCCTTTCATTCTACGCAATGCCTCACGCACCTCTCCCACACTCACATCCTGTTCTTCTTCACTCCTAAAAGATGGTATACCTCACTGGCCAGTGGATGAAATTACCGCTTCCCTTTCTTCGTCGACATTTAAAAGTTCCTCAAAATATTCTCGCCATCTACCCAAAACCTCCATCTCCCCATCTACTAACTCCCCTGCTCTGTTTTTAACTTACAAATCCATTCGTTCTCTAGTCTTTCTTAACTTGTTTAACTCACTCAAAAAATTTTTCTTATTTTCATTAAAATTTCTTGATAGTGCCTCTCCCACTCTATCATCTGCTCTCCTTTTGCACTCTCTCACCACTGTCTTCACCTTTCTTTTACTCTCCTTATACTCTACTCTTCTTATAACACTTCTGCTTTGTAAAAACCTCTCGTAAGCTACCTGTATATTTTCTCTTTTATCACACCTTTTACTTCATCATCCCACCAATCACTCCTCTTTCCTCCTGCACCCACCCTCCTATAACCACAAACTTCTGCCCCACATTCTAATACTGCATTTTTAAAACTATTCCAACCCTCTTCAACCCCCTCTCCCCCACTACTCATACTTGCACCAGCCCACCTTTCTGCCAATACATATGTAGTTGCTTATATCTCGCCCGAACTTCCTCCTCCCTTAGTTTATACACTTTCACCTCCCTCTTGCTTGTTGTTGCCATTTTCCTCTTTTCCCATCTACCTCTTACTCTAACTGTAGCTACAACTAAATAATGATCCGATATATCAGTTGCCCCTCTATAAACGTGTACATCCTGGAGCCTACCCATCAACCTTTTATCCACCAATACATAATCTAACCAACTACTTTCATTATGTGCTATATCATACCTTGTACATTTATTTATCCTCTTCTTCATAAAATATGTATTACATACTTATTACCAAACCTCTTTCTACACATAGCTCAATTAAAGGCTCCCCATTTTCATTTACCCCTGGCACCCCAAATTTACCTACTACTCCCTCCACAACATTTTTGCCCACTTTAGCATTGAAATCCCCAACCACCATTACTCTCACACTTGGTTCAAAACTCCCCATGCATTCACTCAATATTTCCCAAAATCTCTCTCTCTCCTCTACACTTCTCTCTTCTCCAGGTGCATATACGCTTACTATAACCCACTTTTCACATCCAACCTTTATTTTACTCTACATAATCCTTGAATTAATACGTTTATAGTCCCTCTTTTCCTGCCATAACTTATCCTTCAAAATTATTGCTACTCCTTCTTGAGCTCTAACTCTATTTGAAACCCCTGACCTAATCTCATTTATTCCACTCCACTGAAACTCTCCCATCCCCTTCAGCTTTGTTTCACTTAAAGCCAGGACATCCAGCTTCTTCTCATTCATAACATCCACAATCATCTCTTTCTTATCATTTGCACAACATCCATGCACATTCAGACATCCCACTTTGAAAATTTTCTTCTTATTCTTTTTAGAAATTATTTCAGGAAATGGGGTTACTAGCCCATTGTTCCTGGCATTTTAGTTGACTTTTACAACACACATGGCTTACGGAGGAAAGATTCTTATTCCACTTCCCCATGGATATAAAAGGAAAAGTAATAAGACCAATGAAAACTCAGATGAGTGTGTATAAACATGTACATGTATGTGTAGTGTTTACCTGGAGTTTACCTGGAGAGAGTTTCGGGGGTCAACGCCCCTGCGGCCCGGTCTGTGACCAGGCCTCCTGGTGGATCAGAGCCTGATCAACCAGGCTGTTGCTGCTGGCTGCACGCAAACCAACGTACGAGCCACAGCTCGGCTGATCAGGAACTGACTTTAGGTGCTTGTCCAGTGCCAGCTTGAAGACTGCCAGGGGTCTGTTGGTAATCCCCCTTATGTGTGCTGGGAGGCAGTTGAACAGTCTCGGGCCCCTGACACTTATTGTATGGTCTCTTAACGTGCTAGTGACACCCCTGTTTTTCATTGGGGGGATGGTGCATCGTCTGCCAAGTCTTTTGCTTTCGTAGTGAGTGATTTTCGTGTGCAAGTTTGGTACTAGTCCCTCTAGGATTTTCCAGGTGTATATAATCATATATCTCTCCCTCCTGCGTTCCAGGGAATACAGGTTTAGGAACCTCAAGCGCTCCCAGTAATTGAGGTGTTTTATCTCCGTTATGCGCGCCGTGAAAGTTCTCTGTACATTTTCTAGGTCGGCAATTTCACCTGCCTTGAAAGGTGTTGTTAGTGTGCAGCAATATTCCAGCCTAGATAGAACAAGTGTGACCTAAGTGTAAGTAGAAGTAGCAAGACTTACCTGTAATCCTGCATATTTATGAGAGAGACAAAAGACACCAGCAATCCTACCATCATGTAAAACAATTACAGGCTTTCGTTTCACACTCACTTGGCAGGACAGTAGTACTTCCCTGGGTGGTTGCTGTCTACCAACCTACTACCTGTAAACATAACTATTTTTTTTTTTTTTTTATTATCACACCGGCCGATTCCCACCAAGGCAGGGTGGCCCGAAAAAGAAAAACTTTCACCATCATTCACTCCATCACTGTCTTGCCAGAAGGGTGCTTTACACTACAGTTTTTAAACTGCAACATTTACACCCCTCCTTCAGAGTGCAGGCACTGTACTTCCCATCTCCAGGACTCAAGTCCGGCCTGCCGGTTTCCCTGAATCCCTTCATAAATGTTACTTTGCTCACACTCCAACAGCACGTCAAGTATTAAAAACCATTTGTCTCCATTCACTCCTATCAAACACGCTCACGCATGCCTGCTGGAAGTCCAAGCCCCTCGCACACAAAACCTCCTTTACCCCCTCCCTCCAACCCTTCCTAGGCCGACCCCTACCCCGCCTTCCTTCCACTACAGACTGATACACTCTTGAAGTCATTCTGTTTCGCTCCATTCTCTCTACATGTCCGAACCACCTCAACAACCCTTCCTCAGCCCTCTGGACAACAGTTTTGGTAATCCCGCACCTCCTCCTAACTTCCAAACTACGAATTCTCTGCATTATATTCACACCACACATTGCCCTCAGACATGACATCTCCACTGCCTCCAGCCTTCTCCTCGCTGCAACATTCATCACCCACGCTTCACACCCATATAAGAGCGTTGGTAAAACTATACTCTCATACATTCCCCTCTTTGCCTCCAAGGACAAAGTTCTTTGTCTCCACAGACTCCTAAGTGCACCACTCACTCTTTTTCCCTCATCATTTCTATGATTCACCTCATCTTTCATAGACCCATCCGCTGACACGTCCACTCCCAAATATCTGAATACGTTCACCTCCTCCATACTCTCTCCCTCCAATCTGATATTCAATCTTTCATCACCTAATCTTTTTGTTATCCTCATAACCTTACTCTTTCCTGTATTCACCTTTAATTTTCTTCTTTTGCACACCCTACCAAATTCATCCACCAATCTCTGCAACTTCTCTTCAGAATCTCCCAAGAGCACAGTGTCATCAGCAAAGAGCAGCTGTGACAACTCCCACTTTGTGTGTGATTCTTTATCTTTTAACTCCACGCCTCTTGCCAAGACCCTCGCATTTACTTCTCTTACAACCCCATCTATAAATATATTAAACAACCACGGTGACATCACACATCCTTGTCTAAGGCCTACTTTTACTGGGAAAAAATTTCCCTCTTTCCTACATACTCTAACTTGAGCCTCACTATCCTCGTAAAAACTCTTCACTGCTTTCAGTAACCTACCTCCTACACCATACACTTGCAACATCTGCCACATTGCCCCCCTATCCACCCTGTCATACGCCTTTTCCAAATCCATAAATGCCACAAAGACCTCTTTAGCCTTATCTAAATACTGTTCACTTATATGTTTCACTGTAAACACCTGGTCCACACACCCCCTACCTTTCCTAAAGCCTCCTTGTTCATCTGCTATCCTATTCTCCGTCTTACTCTTAATTCTTTCAATTATAACTCTACCATACACTTTACCAGGTACACTCAACAGACTTATCCCCCTATAATTTTTGCACTCTCTTTTATCCTCTTTGCCTTTATACAAAGGAACTATGCATGCTCTCTGCCAATCCCTAGGTACCTTACCCTCTTCCATACATTTATTAAATAATTGCACCAACCACTCCAAAACTATATCCCCACCTGCTTTTAACATTTCTATCTTTATCCCATCAATCCCGGCTGCCTTACCCCCTTTCATTTTACCTACTGCCTCACGAACTTCCCCCACACTCACAACTGGCTCTTCCTCACTCCTACAAGATGTTATTCCTCCTTGCCCTATACACGAAATCACAGCTTCCCTATCTTCATCAACATTTAACAATTCCTCAAAATATTCCTTCCATCTTCCCAATACCTCTAACTCTCCATTTAATAACTCTCCTCTCCTATTTTTAACTGACAAATCCATTTGTTCTCTAGGCTTTCTTAACTTGTTAATCTCACTCCAAAACTTTTTCTTATTTTCAACAAAATTTGTTGATAACATCTCACCCACTCTCTCATTTGCTGTAAACATAAAATTCCTAATATAGCTACTGCCTAATAAATCTTAAGTTAGTTCTAAGTTTGCCTAAGATACTCTCCCAATAGAGGAGATTAAATAGAAACAGTGCATCATGCCAAGACTAACTATTCCCATTACTAAATTTACTAATTGTAATATTGTTATGTATACATTTTGTACTACCTCATTATTATAAATCTAATTAATCACTTCAGTCACCTAGTATGCAATAAGGTAAATTAAAATGTACTGCTCCATAACCTGTGTCAACACAGAGTAAGAATTAGGATTAGTCTGACCGAAATGCCTTGCTAGAGGCCTTTCTTGTAATTAATATTTTATAATTTGTAAACCACACACTGTAAGCTTTGCAAGGAAATAAACATTTTCATTTTCATAATAGTCTCGAGTTCAAACATACCGGTGTTGCTTGAGGAACCACGGTGAGTATACTTTCCAGACGTATTCCAAAGTCATTGTCCTGGTAGAAGCCTGGCTCTGTGGGAGAGGGAGGAGGAGTTACTGAATATATAAGCATGTGATACTGACAAGTAGTTGAGAAAGACACAAAATGAAATCACTAGGACATGTTCAGGCCCTGGGACCTTGGTCACTCCAAATTTGGAGTGAACAGGGTCTCAGGACCACAAAATTTTCAAAACACGTGTCCTAGTGATTGGATTTTGTATCTTTTTCTATGAGGAATTGCTTGTAGAAGCTGAGGAATAATACTAATTACCTAAATCAAGTTAATTTTATATGCAATGTAAGGAACAATGAAGAACCTTTACAGAATAAGATAATGGAAACATTGTATTAATTAATGTCACTTTATTATGACTATACTAGACAGCTTGGTATGATGAATAATGAATATTCTGATTTGAATAGTTTGTAAATAGTTCATATTTATTGATCATGATGACTAAAGTAACAGAACTGTCATAAGTAACTTAAAAATTTAAGAATTTTTTCATTGTTTTTCCACTTAAATGCACAAAATATGCTACTTTATGTTTAATAAAAAAAAATTATCAAACAGTGTGATCTAATCATCATTTCAACATCCAATTGAGCTTTAGAACGAGAGTGTTTACAAGGGAAGCATATTATATAAGGTAGCGACAGCTCAGAAAAAGAGTAACTCAGCACTACTTACCTTGAGATCCATGGTAGTTAACCTGATATTTCTTCTCATATGCTAAAATGAAGAGTTCAAAAGAGAACAATTACTAGCTATATATGACAGATAAAATAAATAAGGATGAAATGTTTGCAGAAAGAGACAGGTTTAATTCTGAAGAAACTGTTGGCTACATACACATGCTCACATTTCATAAGGACAGATGAATCTGCAAGTTGAAGTCAGTCGTAAATTAATTACAGTTCAGTGAACTATTTAAATAACTGAATTGTGATTTCCTTGAACTTTTGACAAGGCAGGTATGGAATGAGTGTTGGTGTCATCATACCTTGCTTGAAAATGTTTATTTTTTTTTAATATACCAGCTTATATGGTCAAAAAAAAAGCAATGGCAATTGTTTATTATTGATTAGTACAGGACCTCAAAGCTAGCAAACTCCTGGTACAGTAAATGCAACGTTGGAAGTGTATTCAGCCATTCTATAATGTGAAAAGATTTAATACATAAATATGAAGGGACCACACAAACTGTAATATGTAAAACAGACTCAGAAGGATACGTAGAGACACTGTGTATTGGAAGGAATGTCAAATCCTCGGTTAAGTAAACAAAATGCACTATAGACTTCATCTGGCTCAGTATATGTGGAAACTGGAATAATATCTGCAGTAACAAGCTGTTATAGTGTAGCTTATGGCTTAGAAAAAAAGCAAAAAAGCCATCACCTATGAGGTAAGCAACACAAATTTTACCTGTATGCCACATTGATAGAACAGTATTATTTATTCCATTCTTACCAAAAATACTTAACAAGAGAAACATAAAGTGAAACATAGATACAGTGCAAACCCACTTAGAGAGCAATACATCAGGGGGAGGAAAGCAGATAAGACATTGTAGTTAAACATAATACAAAGCAGGAGATCAAGACCACACTGTCAAGTCAGCTTTAAGCTAAAGGTCATGATGGGTCACCTATAAAGTCTTCAAGACCATAATGGTAAGCCAGCTAAAGGTCATGATGGGTGAGCTATAGATTTAAAGTCTTCAAGACCATACTGGTAGGTCAGCTATAGGTTTCAGGTCATGATGGGCCAACTATAGTAAGCCAGCTATAGGCTTAAGATCCATACAGGATCTGCTCTTTGGTTATTTCAATCTGCAAGTCAGGTATCCTGAGCAGGCTTTAAGCCTACAGATGCCCCCCTAGTTGGGTCTTCATGACAATTACCATGATATATCAAAAGTTACAAAGTTTTCACTGCCCACCTTCACATGATACTCAGCAACACATACACAGAGACTGAAACAATAGCATGAATTTCCTGCAACAGTGCCAGGCAATGTAAATTCAATATCCGTTTTTGAAACAAAACGTAATACAAAGCAGAATATCCGTTTTTGAAACAAAACGTAATACAAAGGAGAATCAGTTTAGAAAAATTACCAAAATGTTGTATGATATGTAAAGATATCTTATTAGTGATAAAAAGATACCAGAAATTTTCAGCAAGTACTCTAAATTTGCTAGTAATAGATAAAATATTGATTTGTAAATAACATGCATTTTTATTTGAGCATCTATATGGTTCTGTGCTGTTATCTACAAGTTGGATATGAGAGGTACAAAAAACTAGCCATTTTGACAGCAAAAATCCGTAAATATTTTTTACAGATAGCATGTGAAATACTGTATTTTGCCAAAGCAGTTTTAAAACGAGAAGAAAATACTGTACAAATAATGTTACACAGACACAAAAATAACAAAATAACTACTGTGCAAAATATTCTGCATACCTACAAGACAAATACAAAAAGAATGTGAGGAAGAGTAAAGATGTATCACCAAGATATAACACAGAGTTAGGTGTCAGTACAACAATACCTAGTGGCTCATAAGAATATTTTATTTTAACTCATCGGCCGTTTCCTACCAAAGCATGGTGACTCAAAAAAGAAGAAACTTCTATTATAACTCACTCCATCACTGTCTTGCCAGAAGTGTGCTGATACTACAGTTCAAATACTGTAACATTAGCAAGAAAGCTATAAGTTTAAGGTTATCAAGGGGCCACTGGTGGGCCGAATTTAGGTTTAAAGTCAACTATTTATTTATTTATTTATTTATTTAGTAATTTGAGCATACATACAGAGATACAAAAAAATACAGGTAAGAGCAGCATGCCAAAGCCACTTATATGCATAGCATTACGGGCTGGCTTAAAATTAAACTAAAGACAACTATCAGGCCAGCATGATGCTAAAGGTCATAAAGACGATATTGGTGGGCCAACATCAATTATATGGTTGTCAAGAACATAGTGAGAAGCTAGCTTTAGGTTCAAGGCATACACATGATAAATAACGGAAAACTTCTTTCGCTTACTCTATTTCCTGTCTTTAACAAACTTGAGAACATTGAATAGATTAAGGTTGCATTTATGCAGCAGAAAATGATCAAAAAACAAGTCCATATGTAAGAAACATGAATTAGCTTTGCCACATGCACATGCTTGCAGTGTTGAAAGTCATCATATGCAGGCATCTGCCACTGTGTTGGAAGCTGAGTATGTACTGTATCCAAAGACTACAGAAAAATGTATAGCATTAACAAAGATAACTAAGTATCCTATTCAGGAAGGGATGCAATACTCTGGCTGACATTTTTTTTTTGTCTTTGTAACAATTTACCATCTGAGAAGAAATGTCCAACTTCAAATTTGTGTTCTTCGCTGCCATATATTCTGACCTGTATGGGTGCTGTTGAAAGGAAAAATGGTGAAACGGTTTATCAACCTAATTTCAATCTTATCATAATTATATGATATAATAAAATTTATGCCTTACAGAGCAAGTGTGTGAAATATTTTCATTGTATTTGTTTCACTGTAAGTTATCTTATCAATAATAAGAATCAAGGGACTTCTTAAGTGATCCATGACATAGGTTACTATCTGATATGTTGTACAGCAAAACAGAATATGCACCACCACAACCAAAATCCAAGTTAATGAATGAATCAAGTCTTTAGTGTTTTGTCTATGTGTGGGAATGTACAGACATTGTCTCCTGCATCTATAAGTTAGGCTCAAAGCCCCATAATGTCTGGCAAAATGAGCTTCACAGCTCCGATCTCCCCAAGCCTGTTTTTTTTTTTTTTTTTTTAATTTTTGAATTTGGCACTTATTTTATTCTGCCGTGCAATGCCTCATACAATTATATAAATGAAGATTTATAGTACAAAATATGTGGGTTTAAAAAATATTGCAGTACGACTGAGTGATGTTCTAATCACATGGTTCTGGTAGGTATGAACACAATAGCATCAATAAACTAGTATTAAGTTATGGTTGGAGCATTAAAAAAAATATAGATATGAACACAATAGCATCAATAAACTAGTATTAAGTTATGGTTGGAGCATTAAAAAAAATATAGATATGAACACAATAGCATCAATAAACTAGTATTAAGTTATGGTTGGAGCATTAAAAAAATATAGATATGAAAACAATAGCATCAATAAACTAGTATTAAGTTATGGTATATACTACACTTCCTAACTTAAATGTTGAGACTGGATAAAAGTGTTGCTTTAAATACAGTATGCCAGTTAGTGAAAAAATTAAAGACACTGCTTGCTAATAAGTTAGACTAGAGCATTAAAAAAGAGGGACTGACCTTCATGAATGTTAAGGAACATGCCAATGCCATGACCAGTGCCATGACGATAGTCCAAACCAACCTCATAGAGATGCCTGCAAGTGAAAACTATGTTAGTGTACTGGGTGAACATTTTTAATTGTCAAGCACAATGCCTACATCCAGGACAGCCTTCATAGGGGGGTACCTTGATGGCAGGAAGGGACTCTTGATCCAAGGAACCAGAGCCACCCTCCCTTATTTGAGGTTGGCTGAAATATTCTGCATAACAAGAAAGGGGCTTTGCATGTGAGACATGTAATGTCATTCAATTTTGTGCAAATGATGTATAATATGGAAATAAATTGACTGACTAAATCAACCCTAATTACTTCCCATTCCCCAGGCACTGTATTACCCATCATAATAATAACAATAACATTAATAATTTTAACATGCTGGCCGTCTTCCACCGAGGTAAGGTGGCAGCTATAAGCTTAAAGCATTTTTTTTTTTTAACAAGTCGGCCATCTCCCACCGAGGCAGGGTGACCCAAAAAGAAAGAAAATACTTTCATCATCATTCAACACTTTAACCTCACTCACACATAATCACTGTTTTTGCAGAGGTGCTCACAACACAACAGTTTAGAAGCATATACGTATAAAGATACACAACATATCCCTCCAAACTGCTAATATCCTGAACCCCTCCTTTAGAGTGCAGGCATTGTACTTCCCATTTCCAGGACTCAAGTCTGGTTATACAAAAATAACTGGTTTCCCTGAATCCCTTCACTAAATAAAGCATATAGTATATATATTAGCTGAACTGATGTTTAGCTTCTCAGCTTTTAGTAAATATACTGAAACAAGTAAGGGTCTTTAAAAATATATCACTACTTAAAATTTTTACCATAAAAAATTAAAATAAAAAAAGTTCTTCAACAGTATTTTATTACGATGTCCAGTTATTACCATATTTCATTCATGAAAATATTGATTGCCAGTGTCCTCCACAATACTCAACAAGTATAACATAGTAAGGATTGCATTCAATTTTTTCTTTTAACACCTGAAACAATTAGGACAAAAAATATGACAACTGCCAAGTGAAATGAAAAAAGCAGATAAAAACACGTTAAGTAATGGGATAGTACCTGCGAGCCATGATGTCAACGTCGGTATCTCCCGTGCCTTCGGGGAAGATTAGCATGGCCAGATCGATAGCACCCATCAACACTCTGGTATAGGCCTCTATCTGGAAGGGTGTTGGATCTCCATAGTGCATTGTTCGTGTCACATCCGTTGTCCCATCTGGGGAAGTGATGGAAAGGGGGTATTTAAATGACTGCATTTAGCTGTCCATGATTCGATCTCTGGTAAGGGAGGAAACAATGGACATGTTTCCTTACACCTGCTGTCTCTGTTCACCTAGCAGTAAGTAGGCACCTGGGTGTTAGCTGACTGGTGTAGGTTGCATCCTGAGGGAGGGGACAAGATTAACCTAAGTTGTCTGAAATGCTTTGCATAACAAGGGGCTTTCTATATAGTATGCTGATATCAGCTATGGTCTGTATAAGTTGTATCATGTACTTGTAGAAATAAGGATTATTATTGTAAGGAGATACTTTGATGCTGATATAAGGCTCTTACTCCAAGGAATTGAAACTACTCTCCTTCCATGGATCAAACCTAATTAATTCTTATTTCCCAGGAGCTGTGTGACCCTATGAGGTTTGGATCTGATGGATAGAAAAACTATCTCACAAGAGCTTCAAAAATATTATCATAAAACATCTCTTGAAATTAATGTAACACTTCATAAAATTTTGATAAACATTTATTCTGCCAACTGCATCTTATGCCGGTAGCTCATTCAACTGTTTCTCCCAATTGTAATTTAAATAGAAGAATCACTCAGATGGGTGTACACATATATGTGTATATGTACATGTAGTGTGACCTAAGTGTAAGTAGAGGCAGCAAGACATACCTGTTATCCCATGTGTTTATGAGACAGAAAAAAAGACACTGGCAATCCTACCATTGTGTTACTATTGTGTAAAGCAATTACAGTCTTCCATTTCACACTCACTTGGCAGGAAGGTAGTACTTCCCTGGGTGGTTGCAGACTGATATCATCTGGCATACATTTAAATCACAAATCTGAGCACCACTTACATAGAAAACTTTCTTGCTCATCTTGGGTTATCCATGTTGTTGATCAAGACTATTTTTGTTTCACTCTCCAAAATGAGCAGGACACTTTCTCCCATAATAATAATTTGAATTGTGTCTGTTGTGATATGAAAATAAATTTTGTTAAGCTTGCAATGCTTGAAAATAATCATAATTCAACTTTAAAGAAATAGCTGTCTGCTTGTTTGTTCTATTTGTAATAATAATAATAATAATAATATCTTTATTTACTACAAGTGCATGTACAAGGTATACAGACCATAGCTGACATCAATGACATACTACTATATAGAAAGCTGCTTGTTATGCTGAGCATTTCAGGCAAATTTGGTCAGTTTTGTCCCAGGATGTAACCCATACCAGTCAACTAACACCAAGGTACCCATTTTAAACTGATGGGTGAACAGGGACAGGGACAGCAGGTGTCTTATGGAAACACGTCCCTAATGTTTTCCAGCCATACAAGAGGAGATTCGAACCCTGGACCTCAGTGTGTGAGCTGAGTGTGCTAGCGATTGAGCTACAGGACACCTTAATACCCTAATTATCCTAATACCTAAATTTGTTTTGTATATTTTTAAAGTCCTTATATATAAGCAAATAATAATTACTGCCACTGTAATCTTAAGTTAGGCTTAAGCTCACCAGAAATGCTCTGCATAACCATGGGTTTTCTGCATGCACAATCAAATGTCACCCATCACTGTATGAACACTGTATCATGTGAAAATAAATCTCTGACTTTGACTTTGACTACTAACCCTTGTATTGACCACCCGAGTCAAGAAGGTAGAGAGACGTGTTAGTGATTTGTTTGTTGGTTTCCTGCATGGGCTGGTAGTGCATCACAGCTCCATTGGAACCAAATGCGCTAATTGTGACAAAAGAGTTGCCCATGAAATCATCCTGCTGGGATCGGTATTCTCTCAGCTGCTCGGATGCTGAGATTTCACTCCAGTACTTGCCATCAATGACCTGTAATATACGACCATAGGGAAATCTACAACACCTGTTCATTGTATGACCCAAGTGGGTTTAGTGCTTAGTTATGATTGTGATAATAATATGACACCTGCTACATGAAACTATAACTAGCATCACTGCATGCTAGTGGCTTCTTTTGTTACTAACAAAAATTTATTACATGTACGTAAACTACATTACCTATATACATGTACTACAGAAAAAAAATAAACTATTTATATTTGTATGCTGATAATCTAGGTAGCTGAAGCGGCTTTAATTAAAAAGTTTAAACTCTTGGACTTCAAAAACTGCATAACGGAAAGCAGACTACAGTATTTCTTGTCCACCATTAATAATTTTTTCACTTTTATATGTAAAATTTTACTGTAAAAGATTAATATATTAGGTAGCAGTATAATGAGTACTTTAATTAAAACATAGTGAAAGACAGTGCTGAGATATAATCCGGATTAGAGCTAGCACTGGTAATTAGACAATATGTATATGCAAGTAACTTTCTGGCCATCAACCTACATCATCTTCCAATACTTAAGTTCCAATATTTAAGGAGTGCAAGGAGATCAAATTCAGCTGTTGATAATGAAGTCATCCCATTAACTAGTCCTCTGTCAAAACTGTCCTCCTTTCTTCTAGCCTTCACAGATGCCGTCTTGTTGAAGAATCCCTTATACACAACTTTCCTAATATAAATCTTAATCCTGGGTTTGTCTCTGTAAATGCCTTCCTTTCTCATATTATTGTCAAATGCTCCAAACTCCAGAACACTTGTGACTTGACCTAATCTTAATCTCCTCTCCTTACCTCTTCTCCTTTCCTATTTTCTTTGCCTTTCATTTCTTTTGCCTACGTAAGTTCTTTCCTTAAGTTTTTTGTCCTGTGTTTTTGGTCCCACCCTTATGGGCCATTAGCTCTCATGCAGTGCTCCTCTTTCTTCTTTTTTTCTCTCATCCGTAGATTACCTCCGCTACTACTACTACTACTACTACTACTATTATTATGTACTATGTACTACTTCTGCCATAATACTTCTACCTCCTCATTCTCCCGGCCCTGTCCCCCTCTCATATACGTACTGGCTTACTTCCCTTCACGCTTCTGTGTGACTAGACAATGGCCCAAGTAGGACTGAAATGTCATCATAAGTTTCATTCTCCTATGTGTGAGTTATCTGTGTGCATAACCAAGACTTCTTGCTCATGGTTATGACCATCCCAATAACTGAAGCAGATCTAGTATAAACCATTTCACTAGAATGTCTTCTAGTCTGCCTATTGGTATCAAGACAGTCAATAAAACCATGAAAACATTTCTTTGAAAATATCCCATATTAACTATTTTACCCAAACACAAGATCAGAGGTTAGTTTTCCCCCATCATGCACTGTGTGGGACAGATTTTTATTTTTCTACTGAGCACACTCCTACTGACACAACTCCCACTGACATAGATCTATATGAATAACAGCATAATGGTTAAAGCCAGTCTCCCCCTCAGCATATTTACACTGAGTGTGTATACTTTTTCCTGAAATATTGAGCATGCAATGGGCTTCATAAAACCATTACTAGGTAAATTATTTTATTTTTTAATGTGAAATTGTATGTTGCCTATGAGAGTTACCATGACTACTAGATCTGATGAGGTTCTGATGATTATTGGTAAATTCTGTCTATATTTTAGTTAGGCTTAAGCTTGCCCAAAATGTTCTGCATAAATATGGGCTTTCAATATGCACTCAAGTATCACTCATTTCTGTATAAACAATGTACTGTATGCAGTGCCATACCTCATACTCCAAAAATGCCAAGAAATCACAGAGGGCAACAGCATCCTTGATGTGAGCATTCTTCATGCCTTTCACTTCTACCATGTTCTTGCGAGCCTTCATCAGCAGCACCGGAGACGTGACCAATGATCGCATTTCCTCAGGTACCTGAAATAATGTTTAAATTAAGAAAATAATAAAGAATAATTTGAAATACATAACTTATTTTTAAGGACACTTGCCATCTCCCACTGAGGGTGACCCTAAAATGAAACACTTTCACTATCATTCGCACTATCACTGTCTTGCCAGAGGCACGCTGATACGACAGTTTAGAAGAACTGAGAAAAAAGAAATACGTAAAGATAATGAAAAATTATTTTATAAGTAATGTTTTAAAATGTGAAGATGAATTAGCAATAAGGATTTGGTTATAAATTTAGGGAAAACCTCATTCAAAATTTATTTTTATTTTGCTGGCTCAGTTTAAATGAGGTTCCCCATTATTTGATTGATTGGTGAGTGATGAACAATATGACTACATTACCAACAAAATATTATGGTTAGCCTCAGCGTTGTATAGCCCTTGTGGCTTAGTGCTTCTTTTTGGCTATAATAATAATAATTACGGTTAGCCGGACTTGAGTCCTGGAAATGGAAAGTACAATGCCTGCACTTTAAAGGAGGGGTTTGGGGTATTAGCAGTTTAGAGGGACATCTAAACTGTCATATCTGAGTGCCTCTGCTAAGACAGTGATTATGTATGAGTGATGGTGAAAGTGTTGAATGATGATGTATGTTTTTTTATCTCTTTTTAGGTTTTTCTTTCTTTTTGGGTCATCCTGCCTCGGTGGGAAATGGCCGACATGTTAAAAAAAAAAAAAAAATACCAACAATATGTTAGGTATAAGGATACAAGTGCAACTAATGTGACATTACTTGTGGGAATAGCTTGAGAAATTTCCTGGAGAGTGAAATGTTGCCACAATAAAATGTCACATTAGATGCACTTGTGTCCTTTTACCTAACAATATGACTGTAATCTTTTATTTTACTGATTGGTGAGCGATCAACAATATGATTTTCATCTTAAGAACAAGTTCTTAAGCAAAGTCGTAGTTGTAGCTTACAGCAGAATAGACAGCGTAAGAGGCCCCACCAGAGTACGAATACTTGGCTCCCAACAAAACTTTCTTGACACTGTTGTGTACTTTAAGGGCCCGCAACCGGTTCAGCACGGCTGTGTACTCGTTAATGCTGTAGAGAACAGGGATGTGAATGATTAATGCAGCAACTTGCAATAATGGGAAGAAATTTTAACAATTTCAACATTCTTGCCTATTTATTTACAAAAGAAACTTTTGGATTATGATAAAGTTTCAAAGGCAACATTCTTGCCTATTTACAAAAGAAATTTCCTCTATGTGCACAAGTAACTACCTCTGGGATATTAAAAGAAGTAAGCTCAAACTCTTGATCCCATCTTTTAAAGAATAAAGACACAATACCATGACTGAACAAACGAATAAAGAATAAAGATTTTATTTCTTTGCAAAGGTTCCAATGTGTAATTACAGTTTTGATTTGTTAAGTACAGAGAAAGTCACTATCATGCTGGGGCATTTTGGGCAGACTAATCCTAGTACATAATAACTACTTAAGTCTAGACAAGATAAGAGTGGTTAACATTTTTAATAAATCTTTATTTTATCTTAATACTAATGCCTGTATAACCCTTGTGGCTTAGCGCTTCTTTTTTATTATAATAATAAATGGAAATGGAAATAAGTCACTCTGTCTGACTTTTTTTGGGTTATCCCAGGTTCTCTACACATATGCTGCTATGTATGATAATTCTATGTAACTGTATTTATGTATACCTGAATAAACTTACTTACTGGATGTTAGTTGACTCATGTGGGTCACATCCTGGGACAAAACCGACCTAATTTGCCCGAAATCCTCTGCATAACAAGGGGCTTTCTAATAGTAGTATGTCATTAATGTCAGCTATGGCCTGTATATCTTGTACATGTACTTGTAGAAATAAAGATATTATTATTATTATTATTATTCTATTACTAAAATCTTTCCACTCATACACCACTCTTATATTAAGGAAATATAGTACTGTACTTCCTAATATCTCCATAAGTCATTTGGGTATGTAATTATTAACCATCCCTTTCCTCAGATCATCATAATAATAATCATCATAATAATAATGGCAAAATAATAATGACAATAATAACAATAATAATAATAATAATAATTAATCTTCTCAAAATGCCCTGGCATGATAGTGGCTTTCTTCATACTCAACAAATCAAAATTGTAATTACATATTGTAACCTTTCCTAAAAAATAAAACCTTTATCTTCATATTTTACTAATATTAATACTACTACTACTACTACTAATAATAATAATAATAATAATAGTAATAATGGAAATAATAACAAAGGCAATAATAATAATAATGACAATAATAATAATAATGGCAATAATAATAATAATTGCGTAGAGAGTATAGCAAGAGTTTACAATGCTCACGTGACACATTCCTGGCCGCCACACTGGTTGACATGAAGGTGGTTATCCACTGCTGGAGTAATCTTTTCCTTGGGGATGTACAAGTCTACACTGTCCCGCCCCAGGATCACATAGCTTCGGAACACTGCAAAAGACGAAGTGATAAAAAGGGTTTGTATAGTTTCAACCTGACTACAGAGAACATTATTATTTAAAAGACAAAAAAAATTGTTTTGCCTATATAACAGAAAGTCATTCTGATGTTAAATTAATAATAATAATAATAATAATGACAATAATAATAATAATAATAATAATAATAATAATAATAATAATAATAATAATAATAATAATAATAATAATAGTTTTCACAGGGCTAGACGATGCATAATTGCACAGTACATATACAGTGGACCCTCGGCCAACGATATTAATCCGTTCCAAAGAGCTTATCTTTAGGCAAATTTATTGTTAGTCGAATTAATTTTCCCCATTAGAAATAGTGGAAATTCAATTAATCCGTTCCAGACACCCAAAAGTATTAAATTTTTTTTTTTTTATGAAATATATATTTCCCTACAAAGAAAACAATGAGACATGCACAATAACTATATAAATAAATGTTAAAATGACACTTACCTTTATTGAAGAGTATTGATGAATGATGAGACACTGTTTTTCTTGAACACTCTGGGATTTTCAGTGATACATGAGTATAGGCTTCACTTTGCAATCCCCACTAGCATTACAACAAAACATGAGTTAGCCTGTCTTTCATAGGCTTGTGTCCTGGGAGTGCCTTTTCCTCCTGAGTAATGTAGGTCCTGTTTGGCATTTTCTTCCAGAACAGGCCTGTTTTGTCACAATTGAACACTTGTTGGGGATGGAATTTTTCAGCTTCACCATGCCTTATCGCACTGTGTATGTCACTACAATTCTTAAATCTCTCAAACCAACCTTTGCTGGCCTTAAATTCACTAATATGAGCACTAGTACAGCTGATGGTGGTGGAGCAGCAGCTGATGGTGGTGTAGCAGCAGCTGACAGTGGTGCAGCAACAGCTGACTGTGGTGCAGCAGCAGCTGACTGTGGTACAGCAGCAGCGGTGATGCAGCAACAGCTGACTGTGGTGCAGCAGCAGCTGACCGTGGTACAGCAGCAGTTGATGGTGGTTCAGCAACAGCTGACTGTAGTGCAGCAGCAGCTGACCGTGGTACAGCAGCAGCTGACGGTGGAGCAGCAACAGCTGACGGTGGTGCAGCAGCAGCTGACGGTGGAGCAGCAACAGCTGACGTTGGTGCAGCAGCAGCTGACCGTGGTACAAGAGTATTTTGATAGTATTTCTCACCCTTTTTACCATAGGGTTGGCACTAGAAGCTTTCTTTGGGCCCATGGTGGCTTATTTAGCAGTTACAAGGATTAAAAACAATGGAATAAAACAAAATTTATTGAATATATGCGTGGAACCGTCCACTCTGGCTTGTAAACAATGACAGCAGAGCAGCTGAGGTGCTCAGGCTGGATGGACAGGTTCAGGACGAATCATGTTGGTCAAGCTTTTCATCATTGGTTGGGCCAAAATTTTTACGTTCAAACACTTCGTTGGACGAATTTATCGTAAGATGATGCCTTTGTTGATTGAGGGTCCACTGTATATGGAAACCCTGTTTTTTCAAGAGCATTTAGGGCAAACTTTTTTATTTATTTATTTACAGTATATATTATTAATTTGGACATGATACATAGATGTACAAAGAAATACAGTGGTTAAGTGTAACATGCCAAAAGCCCCTTGTATGCAGAGCATTATGGGCAGGCTTAAAATTAACTTAAGATTAACTAAGTTAAGCAATGATATATTCAGTGGTAAAAATTATATTGAACAAATAACAATTAAGCATAAATGAGTATTTCAAAGACAGGTTATATGGCCATTTGCTGAGTTGTTGTGCATTCAATAGAATGGAGTATTCTGTTAGGTAATGTAATTAAAAAAACAAAGTTTTATAGGGTCACAAGTAAAACATTTATGAGATACAGTTATTCAGTATTTATTTAGTTGTGGGTGAGTAAGTGATTTATAAGAAGAGACTTGAATTTAAAAACAGACAGTGTTTCTTTCATATTCACAGGTAATGAACTCCAGATTTTTGGGCCTTTTATGTGCATTGAGTTTTTGCATAGTGTGAGATGGACACGAGGAACACAAAGAGTGATCTGTGCCTTGTGTTATGGTCATGTGTTCTGTTGAGGTTGGTAAGTTGGTAGTAGGTACAATAATAAGTATGGATGTTTTGTACAGTGAGTAGGTTCAGAGTTTTGAAAATTGGTGGAGTGTGCTGCCTGTAGTGGGAATTTATCATCATTCTGACTGCAGCCTTTTGTTGGGTAATTAATGGTCTGAGATGGTTTATTGTTGTTGAGCCCCATGCACAAATTCCATAGGTGAGATAGGGGTAAATAAGTGAGTGATATAGGGCCAGGAGGGCTGACTGTGGAACATAGTACCGTATCTTCGATAGTATGCCTACAGTCTTGGAAATTTTCTTGGAAATTTGTTGTACATGTGTTTGAAATTTGAGTCTACTATCAAGGTGGATTCCTAAGAATTTTCCCTCTGTGAGCTTTGTGATAGGTGATCCGTTTATCATTATGTTAAGACAGACATCTGTAGCTCTGTTTCCAAACTGAATGAAGTAGGTTTTGTCAGTGTTGAGAGTAAGTTTGTTAGTCATCATCCAGGTAGATATTTTCTGTAATTCGGTAAAATTAATAGAATATGAAAATGTTAATTATTATTTGGAATACAAGTTGTCTACAGATTTACCCCCACTTTGTAGATTAACTGTAAATGAGTCATCATTCACAAACAAATCACACTAGAAGAGGGAACATTAGATGACATTTTGGTTCATGCTGGATCATTAGCACCTTGATAATGGCCAGGGCACAAAAATCATAGATAATGTTTCCTCACGTAAGTGCTAGTTATTTGTTAATTGTTCCATCCACGGCATTGTGACTTATTTCTCAATATTCAATCATTAACAAAATTTCAATCCCTTTTTTAATTACTGCACTGTACATTAGAAGAATATTAATACAATAAATGTCAAGTGTGCAGATCACTATACCTGGATTGTAAGGTATATCATTGCCACGGAGATTGAGCAGCCAGGCTATCTCATCAAGTGCAGTTATTACCATTAAGTCAGCACCTTCCTTCACCATCTCTGTTCGTACATCTGCTATCTTTTCCTCCCATCTTTTACCTTTGGAATGAAACATAAATTCTGATTTAACTTAATCACATTACTTTCTGTGCATACTAGTATGTATGTAATTAGTTCAGTTTGCAGGTTTGTATAGACACTAGTACATAAATATTATTTGTTGTAACATGCTGGCCATCTCCCACTGAGGCAGGGTGACCCAAAAAAGAAACACTTTTACCATCATTCACACTATCACCCTTTCCAGAAACATGCAGATATGACAGTTTAGATGTCCCTCCAAACAGCAAATATCCCAAACCCTCCTTGAGACTGCAGGCGCTGCACGTCCCACCTCCAGGACTCTTAAGTCCGGCTAACCAGTTTTCCTGAATCCCTTCACAAAATATTATTATTATATATTTATGGAGAAGCACAAAAATCTGTATCATTCATACAAAGCCTGGGGAAATGGAAGGTAACCAGGCTTGATCCAAGGAAGGACAAGAGAGCAATGGTGACACAATTCATTACTGACCAGCATACTGGAGCTCATGGATAAAGATTGGGTCTTCAGAGTAGGGCGGCCGCTCCTCTAAGGGCCACACAAGGTCTACCAGGTTGGTCTCCTCTCCTATTAGCTCTATGTCTGACTCTGAGAGGCAACACATGAGAGAGTATTAACAGTAGTTATGGTGCAGACCACTTGTGCTATGTCACAATGACTTAGTATACATTATTTCAGACAGCAAGTTAAGCATAATTAAACTTATTTTAAAATTAACTCTGTTTATTAACTGACAAATGAGGCACTGAACAACATTTGGGAATGCTTATTGTTTGAATGTTTCAGCAGCCAGTGCCTTCTTCAGTCCAATACCAAGAATGGTGGAAGTAGTAATGAACATCTGCCAATAAATAAACAGAAAGGAGGCAGGAGGCTCAAATCAGGATTACGGTTTGAACCTTCAGTCTGCCTTTCTGTTTATTTTAAAACATTTATTAGGCTGCAGATAGTGTTTTTTTTTATCAAAAGATGTCTTTTTTTAATACTTATTACATATATCATAACTGAAGCAAGCAATTTTGATATTTTCTTAATCTCATATTTAATTTAAGCCACAAGGTATTGTTAAATTTACTACTGAGAGGCAATGTAAACATCATGATTTTGAGAAGGCTAATATTCTGGTGAATGCAGTGAGTAGTTTAAATTATCTTTAAAAAATTGTATATAATAACTTAGTGATCTAAGAGTAAAGCAATCAATAAAATTAGTTGACGCAACAGATGTTGACAATGAATGAGTTAAAATTAAACATGATATAAGTGGACTAACTGGCCAAGTCTTCAGCGTAGGAAATCCAGGTTTTGGCCCCAATTAGTCGAGGGTCAGCACCCACCTTGGACCCAGGCACCAGCTTCTGACGCAACCAATCTACCATCTTGGGCACCTGGTGAGAAAGATGTGTGTAATGGTGGCCAACTCTCCTTCAAAGGGAGTCCCTTGATGCTGGTGAATGACTTTTCATGAGAGGAATTGGAGTTGCTTTCCTCTTCCTTAGACTGAACCTGATGACCTCCCATTTCCTCAGCACTAAATGACCCTCATAATAATGCTGCAATTACACATTCACGTGCCTTTAACAGTGATATATCTACTCTAGGTGTGTTTCTATACTTGTTGAACAGTAACTGAAAATAAAGAGGGAATAAGTGTTCAAACAAGAAAATTGTAGCAGAGGACAGTGTATATCAACTGAGGTGTAAGATAAGATAAGATAAGATTTCGTTCGGATTTTTAACCCCGGAGGGTTAACCACCCAGGATAACCCAAGAAAGTCAGTGCATCATCAAGGACTGTCTAACTTATTTCCATTGGGGTCCTTAATCTTGTCCCTTAGGATGCGACCCACACCAGTCGACTAACTCCCAGGTACCTATTTGCTGCTAGGTGAACAGGACAATAGGTGTAAGGAAACGTGTCGAAATGTTTCCACCCGCCGGGAATTGAACCCAGACCCTCCGTGTGTGAAGCGGGAGCTTTAGCCACCAGGCCACCCATACAAATGGCAGTCTGTAGATATTTATTTGGTATGGAAAAGTAATGTTAATTAGATGTACTTGTTATATTGTCATATTATTAACATAGCAGTAATATTTTGAGAGAGGAGGTGGAGACATCTCATTGCCCTCCTAATTCTAACTTTGATTTAAGCTAAATCATGTTGTGTTAGTCTCTGTTCCACTAAACATGACATTATCAACCCCTCATGAATAGCTCATACAAAGTATAAGTTGGATAGACAGTTCAGATATGCATTGAAGAATTAGATTACAGCAGAAATCTATAATCTCACAATATTGCTGGAAGCCAAAGTCATAGCTGATGCCTCTCCATGTCTCACAGACAGCTACATGCACCTCAAATAATATTATTAGTAATTTTGTATCTTTTGTGATTATTTTCTCAAATGCATTCAACTTTAGTATATGTGTGCTTGGTATGGTGTGGTGAGTTTGCATGTGTGATACAATTTGGTAATTTGATACAATTTAGTAATGATGCAATTTGTTATTTTTTCAATGTGGCTTTTAAGCTGAGTTGCAGTGTTAACAAATTGACACCTGAACATGCTGCCTCCAACATCCAACTGGCCCTGGTAGGCTGACATTAACCCTTCCAACACTCTCTAAATGTTTCCAGTAATGACTAACATAATGTAAAGCAAGATAAACTACATTACTTTTTACATATAGGAATATTTAAGAAACAGTTTGGCTTTTATAAAGGTTTTAGGAACATAACCTTATTTTTTCTGTATGTTCTTCATTTTAGTTAGCATTAAATTAGATTACAAACCAATTTTCAGGAACATAACCCTTGTGTTAATTGACACTACTGTAATTGATTACCAGATTCTTAGATCAACTAAGAGTGAGAAAAATGATCAATTACAGTATATGTTTGTGCTTCTCAGCCATCTTACCCCAGCATTTTTCTGCTTCATGAGCAGCCAGTGGCAGTCTAGTTGGAGATCTGCCTGCAGGAAGTACCGTCCATCAGTCCAGAGTGCTTGATGGTCCCTGGTCACCACCGCTGTGCCAGCACTGCCAGAAAATCCACTTATGTACTGGCGGCGCTTGTCTGCCGGTGCTACGTATTCACTCTGAAGAAAAAAAAGACTTTCAAGCTAAAACGACTCCATTTTATTACTTAGGAGCCCAAGTGGTAGAAAAATATAGGTTGCCACTGTGGTCTAGGGGAGCAGGTGGCCACTGTGGTCTATGGAACAGGTGATCACTGTGGTCTAGGGGACCAGGTGGCCACTATAATCTAAAGGAAAGGTGGCCACCATGGTCTACGGGAAACAGGTATGGGAGTGCCATTTGACAATCACAGGTTTGATCCCATATGAAGCCTTGTTTAAACAAACACAATGAGGTGCCTTGATACTGGTGAAGGGCTTTTGATCCAACAAATTATGGCTACCTTCCTCGTCAAGCTTGAATCAATTCAGTTTTACCTCTCATTCCCCAGGTGCTCTATGACTCCTACAGGTTTAGCACTCTCCTATAATGATGATGATATATAATAATAATAACAGTAATAATAATAATAATACTGTACAATGATAAACAGATATTATTTGACACAGTATTTTGATTTTGCTAATATGAAATAAATATTTCAATATTATATTATTGTTTTTTTTATATCTGCAGCTATCATATTTTTCTGTATATTGATCTGCCTTCTTTATTATTATCATTATTATAATCAAAACTCAACCACCACGGTCGAACAGCGCCTCTTTCTCTAACCATATAAAATGTTATACACATAGATGAGGAGACCCATACAATGCCTTGCAACCAATTTAGAAAAAAAAACTGCATCTATTAAGTAACAATTACCTGGTGCTCATCATCGGTAGGAATGATATAGGCATCAAACCCGGACTTCATCATCTGAATACGCAGTTGAGCCACTCTGTGGGAAAGACACATTACGTTTTGTACATAAATGGTTTAGAAAACCAACAAGTTGAAGAACGAGATACTTTTGCAACATTGAGGTATCTTTAGTGCTCAAAATGCTCTGCCTAACTATGGACTTCATGCATGCACAATCAAATGTCCCCTATCTCTGTGCAAACAGTGTATCAGGCTGAAATAAATCTTTCTCTCTGTTTTTGTCTTTGACTTAAAAAGCCACTGACTGGCAAAACATTTCCACATTTAAGATACAGAAAGGTCCTGCTTTACAGTGCTTCACTTCAGTGTTTTTCAGTTAAACCCATTCTTTATTTATTCAAACTTCTTACAATAAATACATTCACCACTCAATATAGTTAAAGGTCGAAAATATTTTAATGTAAAGATAAAGATACATGTACATGTATATATTTTGACAAATTACATGGCTATATAGAGGAATATAATAGTTGGGTGTAAGTAATGTGTAGACTCCATATGAATATTTTAGGCCTAGCTCTACTGCTCACTTAATATATGATAGTGTAAATATGTTGTCATGCTCTTATGTGCATTTGAATGTGAAAAAATGCTACATTTCACCTTACACTGATTTTTTATTTACAGAGGCAGCTTGGAACCTAACCTGCAGTATAAGCAGGACCCCTCTACTTTAATTGCTTTAATATTTAACCCTTAAACTGTCCAAACAGATCTACGTTCACATGTGTAGTGCTCCAGAAGTAGATCTATGTTTTTTTTACATATTTTCAAATACGTATAACAAAAAAACGTAGATCAAAGTTTTTTTTACACGTTTTCAAATGTAAAAAAAGAAAAAGAAGCTCTATGTTTTTTACATTCTTTCAAATGTTGAAAAAATGTAGTTCTACATTTGGACAGTTTAAGGGTTAATGATTGATGCATCTTAAACAAACAAATAACTTTATTTTTATAAACAGAAGTACTGTAAAGTATAAAATTATGGTAAGTGGCATGTATAAACACGTGTCAATTATAGTGTCTTGAGTAGCACTAGGAAATATTCATAGCTACATTAATGTCTTCAAGAAAAATACATGTACCATATTTCTGGTTAAGGGATATTGTCCCAACCCTTTAAGTGGGCCTAAGAGTTTTTCCCTTGACTCTGAAAGAATGATTCTTAGTGACTCATTAAATCTTAATTGCATGATTGCAAACAAATCACAGAACAGTTGGGATTGAATCCATGGCAGGTAAGTTTAAAACTCACAGGAGAGTGCATACTGGCCTCTGAGTTTTAGGGTTCAAGTCCCACCTGTTCCGTGAATGGGTTGACGGTGGCATACACCCACCTATCTGTGGTGTTGACGCGGGTGAGTGGACTGTTATCAACATCGATGTCATCCCCACAGAAGGATCTCTCGCTGAGTGTGACTTCACGAACCACCCTCTTCTTCCTGCCTCCCTCCTGCTGCTCCTCCTCTTCCCACTCATCTTCAAGCTTCTCGTGCGTGTGACATCCTCGGCTCACTCCTGCAGGAACACAAGAAGCAATGAAGAATAAATATACCGTACTGCTCAGGAGAAGAAATCAACTCACATCCCAGTGCTGAGAGTATATACCATGAGAGATGTTTATTTCTTATACGTATATACAGTATATAGTATAATATATATATATATATATATATATATATATATATATATATATATATATATATATATATATATATATATATATATATATATATATATATATATATATATATATATATATAGACAAATGTGACACCACCTACGACTGCTGCACCTCTCCTGCCATACAGTTTATAAGCTGCTTCTCTGCTCATATGCCGTATTCTATTCAAGATTGATGGACTGACCACATCGACTCAAGGTTCAGGGACTGATTACCTCATTCTCCTCCTGTTCTTCAAGTTTATCCTTTGTATGGACTGATGAAGCCACTGTGTGGCGAAACGTTTCCTCAATAAAGATACCCCAGAGTTGCACATGTGTCGACTTTAACAACGTGTCGGTTCTTTGAGCCATTCATCTACAAGAGGTACTACTGTCCTGCCAAGTGAGTGTAAAATGAAAGCCTGTAATTGTTTTACATGATGATAGGATTGCTGGTGTCTTTTGTCCGTTTCATAAATATGCAAGATTACAGGTACGTCTTGCTACGTACTTCTACTTACACTTACGTCACACTACACATGTACACGTTTATGTATACACACTCATCTGAGTTTTCTTTGATTTTATCTTAATAGTTCTTGTTCTTATTACTTTTCCTTTTATATCCATGGGGATATAAAAGGAGTGTGAGCAAAGTAACATTTATGAAGGGGTTCAGGGAAACCGGCAGGCCGGACTTGAGTCCTGGAGATGGGAAGTACAGTGCCTGCACTCTGAAGGAGGGGTGTTAATGTTGCAGTTTAAAAACTGTAGTGTAAAGCACCCTTCTGGCAAGACAGTGATGGAGTGAATGATGGTGAAAGTTTTTCTTTTTTGGGCCACCCTGCCTTGGTGGGAATAGGCCAGTGTGTTAATAATAATAATAATAATAATCCATGGGGAAGTGGAATGACAATCTTTCCTCCATAAGCCATGTGTGTTGTAAAAGTCAACTAGAATGCCAGGAGCAATGGGCTGGTAACCCCTTTTCCTGTAATGATTACTAAAAAGAATAAGAAGAAAATTGTTTTATATATATATATATATATATATATATATATATATATATATATATATATATATATATATATATATATATATATATATATATATATATATATATATTTATATATATATATATATATATATATATATATATATATATATATATATATATATATATATATATATATATATATATATATATATATATATATATATATATATTATTTATTTTTCCTGTTGTGATTTTCCATTTCTCTCTGACAACCAGAAATCTTTACTGCTACTTCCATTCCTTCCCTGCTCTCTGGTTCATTCCCATCCCTTCACTCTGATACTCCCGGAAGTCTCTTGGTGTCTGCTGTTTAAATATTTGCTGTGTTTCAAGACCTGTACTGGAGAGTGAGAAAGGGAAGGAGGTGTGTGGGAAGAAGTGTGTGTGTGTACTCACCTATCTGTGGCTGCAGGGGTCGGCTTGCAGCTCCTGTTCTTACCTGCTTCTGGTTGCAAGGGGTCGATTCACAGCTCCTGGTCCTGCCTCTTCACTGTGTGTACACATTTGTGTACTCACCTGTCTGTGGTGTGTGTGTGTGTGTGTACTCACCTATATGTGGTATTCACCTAATTGTGGTTGCAGGGGTCGAGACTCAGCTCCTGGCCCCGCCTCTTCACTGATCGCTACTAGGTCCTCTCCCTCTCTGCTTCCTGAGCTTTGTCATACCTCTTCTTAAAACTATGTATGGTTCCTGCCTCCACTACTTCACTTGCTAGGCTATTCCACTTCCTGACAACTCTATGACTGAAGAAATACTTCCTAACGTCCCTGTGACTCGTCTGAGTCTTCAGCTTCCAGTTGTGACCCCTTGTTTCTGTGTCCCCTCTCTGGAACATCCTATCTCTGTCCACCTTGTCTATTCCCCGCAGTATCTTGTATGTCGTTATCATGTCTCCCCTGACCCTTCTGTCCTCCAATGCCGTCAGTCCAATCTCCCTCAACCTTTCATCGTACGACATTCCCCTGAGCTCTGGGACTAGTCTTGTTGCAAACCTTTGTACTTTCTCTAACTTCTTGACGTGCTTGACCAGGTGTGGGTTCCAGACTGGTGCTGCATACTCCAGTATGGGCCTAACATACACAGTGTACAGTGTCTTGAACGATTCCTTATTAAGGTATCGGAACGCTATTCTCAGGTTTGCCAGGCGCCCGTATGCTGCAGCAGTTATTTGGTTGATGTGTGCCTCCGGTGACATGCTCGGTGTTATGGTCACCTCCAAGATCTTTCTCCCTGAGTGAGGTTTGCAGTCTTTGTCCACCTAGCCTATACTCTGTCTGTGGTCTTCTTTGCCCTTCCCCAATCTTCATGACTTTGCATTTGGCAGGGATGAATTCGAGAAGCCAGTTTCTGGACCACGTGTCCAGCCTGTCCAGGTCCCTTTGTAATCCTGCCTGATCCTCATGAACTTCACATCATCTGTGAATAGGGACCCTTCAGAGTCTATTCCTTCCATCATGTCATTCACATATATCAAAAATAGCACTGGTCCTAGAACTGACCCTTGTGAGACCCCGCTCGTCACAGGCGCCCACTGTGATCCATTGCAGTGCCCTCCCTGTTATATGCGCCTGATCCTCCAGCTTCTGTACTAATCTCTTTTGAGGAACTGTGTCGAAGGCCTTCCTGCAGTCCAGGAAAATGGTGTGTGTGTGTGTGTGTGTGTGTGTACTCGCCTATTTGTGGTTGCAGGGGTCGATTCATAGCTCCTGGCCCCTTTTAAGTGTGACTGTATGTTTGAAGAAAGTTTATTTAATACATATCATGATTTACCACATACCTATGGTGTGGGTGGTAGTCAAAATAATACAGAGGTACATAATGGATCCAGGGACTGGGCTGCAGGTTTGATAGCTAAACAAATTACAGTGGTAATGGGCTAGTTACAGGTTTATATCTGGTTACAATAGCAATGAGCTATTTATGCAGACATGAATTAATTCACAAAAGTATTATAATGTGGCCCATGGCCTGGTAGGCAACGCTCTCTCTTCACACACTGAGTGTCCGTGCTTCAATCCCCGGCAAGGGTGGACACACTGGGCGTATTTCCTTACACCTGTTGTCCCTGTTCACCTAGCAAGCAACTAGGTACCTGGGTGTAAGTTACGTTACACCTGTTCACCTAGGAAACAAGTAGGTACCTGGGTGTTAGTTACCTTGCACTCGTTGTCCCATTAACCTAGCAAGCAAATAGGTACCTGGGTATTAGTGGACTGGCGTGGGTGGCATCCTGGGGGACAAGATTAAAGACCTCGGAGATTATAAAGTCACTTAAAAATAACTCAGGGAATCTGTCTCATGTCCCACCATTATTGTACAAGAGAGCGGCCCATGTCCTCTCGCATGCTATCTCATTACTTTTTAACAAGTCACTAGAAACTAGCACCTTCCCGAAACTACTCAAGACGGCAAGGGTTACATCAATACATAAAGGTGGTGACCCTACAGACTTAAACAACTATAGGCCAATATCAAACTTACCATTAATATCCAAAATCTTTGAGAAACTCGTGCACAGGAGACTATATTCATTTATAACAGCACAAAACATACTCAACCCCTGCCAATTTGGATTCAGGAAAAATAAAAGCATTAATGATGCAATCATAAAAATGCTAGATCTGCTTTACACAGCATTGGAAAATAAGGAATATCCACTAGGAATTTTTATTGACCTAAGAAAAGCTTTTGACACAGTAGACCACGGCATCCTACTCCACAAACTTGACCATTATGGTATAAGAGGCCATGCGCTTGCATATTTCAAATCTTACCTTACTAATAGGTATCAGTATGTCACCATTAAAGACACAGCATCAACAACACAGCCACTTGATACTGGAGTTCCGCAGGGAATTGTCCTTGGACCCCTGCTCTTCCTCATATGCATCAATGATCTTCCAAACGTATCTCAACACCTGAACCCCATTCTCTTTGCTGACGACACGACTTATGTCATCTCTCACCCTAATCTTGCCACCCTCAACACCATTGTTAATGAGGAGCTGATCAAAATATCGACTTGGATGACAGCCAATAAACTTACGCTTAACACTGACAAAACCTACTACATTATGTTTGGTAGCAGAGCAGGAGATGCGCAAATTAACATTAAGATCGACAACACTCTAATTGCCAGGCATAATGAGGGCAAATTCCTAGGCCTATACCTCGACAACAACCTGAACTTCAGCACCCATATCCAACACATAACCAAAAAAGTATCCAAAACGGTTGGGATCCTCTCCAAGATACGATACTACGTGCCGCAAACTGCCCTTCTACGATACGATAGGACTCACAGGTAAGGACCCACGAGGGGCGAGGGGCAAGTGGGGACAGTGCGAAGAACAGACGGTGAGAGGAATGTCTTGAGTCGAAGAGAGAAGAGTCAGGACTAGACCCAACTGCCCTTATCACACTATACCATTCCCTTATTTATCCATACCTCACCTATGCTATCTGTGCTTGGGGTTCAACTGCAGCAACACACCTAAAGCCAATAATAACCCAACAAAAAGCCGCAGTAAGAATAATCACTAAATCCCATCCCTGGCAACACCCCCCCCCACTCTTCATAGATCTAAACTTACTCCCTGTTCAGTACATCCACACTTACTACTGTGCAATCTACATCTACAGGACCTTAAATTCCAATATTAACCTTGACCTAAAACGCTTTCTTGATAGTTGTGACAGAACCCACAGGCATAACACCAGACACAAACATCTCTATGACATTCCCCGTGTCCGACTAAGCCTTTACAAAAATTCAATGTATGTCAAATGCCCTAAAATCTGGAACACCCTACCTGAAAATTCTAAAACTGCAGACACATTCATCACCTTCAAAACTACCATCAGAAAACATCTTATCTCCCTGATACACCCTGTCAACTAATTACACGAATACCACCTGGTGGTTAACACTTACACTCACTCACCCATTTGACCATAAACAGAAATATCAATCTCATTCTCAAAATAATGAATCTTAACTAGTCATAAGTTGGCCTGTGATACTCCAATACTGAAACTATGTATTGTGCCAAAACAAAAGCATTCACATTGTTAAACTCACAAACTAGTATTTAGTCACTTAGCCATAATACCAACTAACCTCATAATTTTGTAATATTTTAAACTATTTAATTTAAGTCTGCCCGAAATGCCTAGCCATGCTAGGTGTTCTAGTGGTACACTCTGTAATTAGTATTTTACTACATGTAAACCACACAATAACCAAATTCTGTAAACTCAGCATTGTTAATCCTTATAGAGAATAAATTTTGAATTGAAAATAAGACAGACAGTCCTCGATGACACACTGCCTTTCTTGGGTTATCCTGGGTGGCTAACCAGGGTTAAAAATCCGAACAAAATCTTACCTCATCTCTTATCTTAACTCACATGTGTGTACTTGATGGAAAAATATATCATTTATTACATATGTGAACTCAAAGAGGGTGAGGTTATTATCCACGAGGTCCATCACTCCATCCTTCGTAATTTACTGTATAAGAACCTTGTTGGAAAAATAGATACAGACGCAGTATAATGGTATCCTTTACTGACTCTGTTTTGCCCACACAGTGTGTTTCATCAAGTCACAAATAGATCTGTGACTTAATAAAGCCCAATTTGTGGGCAACACGTAGTCAATAAAGGATTGCATTATAATGTATGTGTGTCTATTTTTCCATCGTGTCGGTATTTTATACCATTTATCTCCAAGAGCCTTGTTAGAGTGTTAACTTATGTGTATAGCCTAAATTAAATCAGCTTTAGTTACCAACTACTACACGGCAGAAATCGGCCATATATTTATGTTTAACATTACCAACAATTTCTGTGCACCATGGAATATATAAGTATTTTTTGTGCAAATAATTATTTTGGAAGATATTAGCAAAAATAACAAATTACTTTTGGTTACGTATTGTCTGAGCCAGTTGATGTTGTTGTTATGTTTGTTTTTGTTAAGTCACTAAAACATAAACCTTATTGAGCTCTGCCTCCTGGGAGTCCAGGAAATATGGACGGGAATTACACAAGAATAAAAGTTTTCTCTTAAAAGAGATAGGGGGAACATTAAATTCCTAAGTTAGATCAATGACTTTCTGGGGGTTATTCTAGGTAATTTACACTACGTATAATTATACTTATGTGTACCTGTGCCTGAATAAATTTACTTTCAGGGACCCTATTTCTACCGAGCGGCAGAGCCAGGCACTTCACTCCCTAAGCACTTCTGCACTTCAACGCCGCCGCCTAAGTCCCCCATGAGTCAATGTTGAAAGTGTTCTTGTTGCTTTATAAGTGCTATGATGGCTTATATTGTATGAGACCTGTTTCCAGAGGTCTAGTGTTTTAAACATTCACTTAACACTAGATACTGCCTAGCTTGCCTGTGGCGCGGTGCAAGGAATACGTGGCACGTTGAAATGTGATTAAGATTCTTTATTCTAAATTACTGCATATACATAATATACAATAATAAAAAAGCACATAATGTGTACATGAACGTAAATGTCTGGGTCGATACCATAGCTGTCGAGAACGACTGGAACTGCAGGATATCGAATCTCTTTTAGAGATAAATCCTAGTGGAGTCTGGTTTGGGTCGAGTTAAGCCTTGGATAGTAATAGAAAATGTTCAACTGTATCACCTTACATGGGGCACCATTGTTGGTAGAAGTACCGACAGTATGTTAGGTAAAAGGACACATGTGCATCTAATGCGACATTTATTGTGGCAATAGCTTGACAAAGCTCTTGGAGAGCGAAACGTTGCTACAATTAAATGTCGTATTAGTTGCACATATGTTCTTTTACTTAACATAGGGCACCAAGGGCAGCTCAGGATGTCCATCAGGTGTAACCAGAAGAGATGTACCATCAGCTGGGTATGTTCAATACAGAGACAGAACATGGCAGCATCATGAAGACGATCTTCAGGACGAACCCAAGAACAAGGTTCATCAGAATCCCAAATTAGTACCAGCTTAATGGGTCTGAGAACTGGTGCCAAGCCTAAGAGCCAGAAATAATGACGGGCCAGACCTATCACTGCAGCCAATTCATTTACATCCAACGTCAGATTTTCCAGACCCGGCTGGGAATGAGCAATGTTTGTAACCTGATCAACAATCTCATTTCCTGGGGTATCAGCACGAAAACGGAGCCACTGTAGAATAATGAGCCAGCCCGGTTCCACAGGGGCCAGTACTTGGACCAGTACTATTCCTTGTGTACGTTAGCGACGTAACAGAAGAAACCGAGTCAGAGGTATCCTTGTTCGCAGATGACCTGAAGTTAATGAGAAGATCAAGAAAGACTACAGATGGACCTGGACAACCTGCAGGATTGGTATAACAAAAGTGTCTTTTAGAATTTAACCCAAGTAAATGCAAAGTTATGACTTATGAAAAGATGGGAATTGCAAAGATTACGTGAAACAGTGTGCGGGCTCGGGGGACATAGGCTGCAAACCTTTCTGAAAGAGAAAGATATCGGGGTTAGTCTAGTTCCGAGCAATTCATCTGAGATGCACATCACTCCAATAACCACCGCGACAAACGCTAGACTGGCAAATTTAAGGGTAGCTTTCAGGAATCTCAAGGAGGCATTCGCGACACGACATATGTCAAGCCCTTCTTGAGTATGCAGCGCCAGTATGGATCCCGCATCTGATAAAACATGTGAAGAAGCTGGAGAAAGTGCTACAGTTTGCAACCAGACTAGTCCCAAAGCTGAGGGGTTTGAACTGTGAGGAGAGGCTTGAGGAGCTAAACCTGACGACATTAGAGGACAGGACATGGGATGACATGATTACGATGCACAGAATACTGAGAGGAATAGACAGGGCAAATCTGTTTGAGAGGTGTGTCTCAGGTACACGAGGTCACAGGTGTGTCTCAGGTACACGAGGTCACAGGTGTGTCTCAGGTACACGAGGTCACAGGTGTGTCTCAGGTACACGAGGTCACAGGTGTGTCTCAGGTACACGAGGTCACAGCTGGAAGTTACGAACATAGACAAGTCACATGAATGTTAGGAAATACTTTTCTAGCTTAGAAAGTGATCAGGAGGTGGAACAGCCTATACAGCGAAGTGCTAGAGGCGGGATTCATACATAACTTTAAGAAGAGGCATGACAGGTTTCACACAGCCAGGAGAGTGAACCCAGTGCTGTCCGTCTTGTGGTATAAAAGCTGCCCACGAAGTGGACGCTTATACCTTACATGCATACATCATCCAGGCATACATTTTCCACGCTTACATCTTTCCCTCTCCCACGTTCTCCTTTATTCCATGCCTCTCCCTCCACCACGCCCCTCCTCTTCCCTTCCTTTCCTCGCCCCAAAATACATTTCCCAGTAACTTGTCTGGCACAAATGGTGTCACTGGAGTGTCGGCCAGTTTTCTTAATTATGGAGCGTCGGTCAGCTGGCCCAACTATGTTATACTGTATATTGTAAACATTATGAATGTGCAAGAGGAGGAGGAAGAGTGAAGAGGGGAAGGGAGAAGAGGGAGGAGGAAGAAGAGTGAAGAGAAGAGGGGAGAAGAGGGAGGAGGAGGAGGAGGAGGAGGAAGAGCAGCATAGAGAGAAGTAGTAGTTGTAGTAATATAGTTGTGGTAGTAGCATTAGTTTTAGTAGTATTAGTTGCTGTTGTAGTACCATTAGTAAGTGGTAGTAATTGTTGGTGTAGTAGTAGTAGTAACATTAGTAGTAGCAGCATAAGTAGTAACAGTAGTAACATTAGTAGTAGTAGTTATTGTAATAACATTAGTAGTAGTAGTTGTTGTTGTTGTAGTTGTTGGTGTAGCAGTAGTAGTAGTAGTAGCATTAGTAGTAGTTGTTGTTGTTGTTGGTGTAGTAGTAGTAGTAGTAGTAGCAGCATTAGTAGTAGTTGTTGTTGTTGTTGGTGTAGTAGTAGTAGTAGTAGTAGCAGCATTAGTAGTAGTTGTTGTTGTTGTTGTGGTGTAGCAGTAGTAGTAGTAGTAGTAGTAGCAGCATTAGTAGTAGTTGTTGTTGTTGTGGTGTAGCAGTAGTAGTAGTAGTAGTAGTAGTAGTAGCATTAGTAGTAGTAGTAGTAGTAGTAGTTGTTGTTGTTGTTGGTGTTGTTGTTGGTGTAGCAGTAGTCGTAACAACAATAATACCTATGTGTTAGCTACATGGTTGCCATGGCAACCAGCCTAGACAATGACCACCCAATGTTTTCTGAATAAATTAAATAATTTAGTTGTAAACATAACGTCATGATAGTGGGTCCCTTGATGCCGGTCAAGGGCTCTTGATCATAGGATCTGGATCCACCACCCTCTTCTTGGAATCAAACCTGAATAGCCTCGTGTTCCTCCCTCCTTACGGATTTAGCGCTTCCCTTCTGAATACAAGCTAGATTTATGATAGGCTTTGATGTATTCTCTAATAATGAATTATAAAAGTGCATGTGGTCACCTAGGTGTGGTTGCTGGGGTTGAGTCTCGGCTCCCAGATGGATTCTCACCTGCTTCTTATATCCCAGAAATGTATCCCATAATCCCAGAGAGGTATCCCTGTATCCCATAATTCCAGCTCCTTGTACTTCAACCTACGTAAGAGACACAGGAGCTGGAGTTCAACTTCATAGACCAAGGCACAGAAGGCATTTTTTCAGTTATCGCAGGCCTGGTCACAGACCGGGCACGGGGGCGTTGACCCCCGAAAACCCCCTCCAGATAAGGAAAATATCACAAAATTTGTAATAAAACATGGAGATGGACAGCTAATGATTCCCTAACAACCCTAACCTTGAAGAAGCTCCCATATGCTAGCTTGAGAACGGCTCTTCTGGTCGAGTTCAAACTGTCGGTACAGGAATATCATACTCAGAACAAGGTTAGGATTGTACAAGCATGGTATGCATCACCGTAGACTTGAAGACTACGGTGATCTTCAACTCCAAGACTGAGGGACTGATTACCTCATCATTTGTATATACTTCCACAGTCTCCACATTGTGTCCGTGTACTGATGACGTCACTGGATGGCGAATCGTCTACAATAAAGGTGCCCAGATGTTGCACATGCGTCTAACTCTTTATTCTGTCGGTAATGTACACCATGTACAATCCTAACTTTGTTCTAAGTATGATACTCCTGTACCCACAGTTTGAACCCGACCGGTAGAGCCGTTCTCCTGCTAGCATATGGGAGCTTCTGTGATATTTGCAAGTATAATTTGGCAGACTGTCACCTATACAGCCTAATAACACTCCTGTCTTTACTCTGCGTAAGATATATCAACACTTAAAGTTTCAAGCCGACCAGAAGAGAAGTTCTCGAGTTTTTGTATAGAAATATTGAGAAAAAAATAGATAATTTAAATAATTAACAATCTGAGTTTTCACTGATAATAATAATAATAATAATAATAATAATAATAATAATAATAACAACAACAGATGTGTTGATATGACTGCCTACAAATTGGCAGATGGTTGAGTGGTTGTTTGAGATGGAAGGTTGGTGGTGTGAAGGAAGGTTGGTGGTGTGAAGGAAGGTTGGTGGTGTGAAGGAAGGTTGGTGGTGTGAAGGAAGGTTGGTGGTGTGAAGGAAGGTTGGTGGTGTGAAGGAAGGTTGGTGGTGTGAAGGAAGGTCGGTGGTGTGAAGGAAGGTTGGTGGTGTGAAGGAAGGTTGGTGGTGTGAAGGAAGGTTGGTGGTGTGAAGGAAGGTCGGTGGTGTGAAGGAAGGTCGGTGGTGTGAAGGAAGGTCGGTGGTGTGAAGGAAGGTCGGTGGTGTGAAGGAAGGTTGGTGGTGTGAAGGAAGGTTGGTGGTGTGAACGAAGGTGAAGGAAGGTCGGTGGTGTGAAGGAAGGTCGGTGGTGTGAAGGAAGGTCGGTGGTGTGAAGGAAGGTCGGTGGTGTGAAGGAAGGTCGGTGGTGTGAAGGAAGGTCGGTGGTGTGAAGGAAGGTCGGTGGTTGGTGGTGTGAAGGAAGGTTGGTGGTGTGAAGGAAGGTCGGTGGTGTGAAGGAAGGTCGGTGGTGTGAAGGAAGGTCGGTGGTGTGAAGGAAGGTCGGTGGTGTGAAGGAAGGTCGGTGGTGTGAAGGAAGGTTGGTGGTGTGAAGGAAGGTCGGTGGTGTGAAGGAAGGTCGGTGGTGTGAAGGAAGGTCGGTGGTGTGAAGGAAGGTCGGTGGTGTGAAGGAAGGTCGGTGGTGTGAAGGAAGGTTGGTGGTGTGAAGGAAGGTCGGTGGTGTTAAGGAAGGTCGGTAGTGTGAAGGAAGGTTGGTGGTGTGAAGGAAGGTCGGTGGTGTGAAGGAAGGTCGGTAGTGTGAAGGAAGGTCGGTAGTGTGAAGGAAGGTTGGTAGTGTGAAGGAAGGTCGGTAGTGTGAAGGAAGGTCGGTAGTGTGAAGGAAGGTCGGTAGTGTGAAGGAAGGTCGGTAGTGTGAAGGAAGGTCGGTAGTGTGAAGGAAGGTCGGTGGTGTGAAGGAAGGTCGGTGGTGTGAAGGAAGGTTGGTAGTGTGAAGGAAGGTCGGTAGTGTGAAGGAAGGTTGGTAGTGTGAAGGAAGGTTGGTAGTGTGAAGGAAGGTCGGTGGTGTGAAGGAAGGTCGGTAGTGTGAAGGAAGGTTGGTGGTGTGAAGGAAGGTCGGTAGTGTGAAGGAAGGTCGGTGGTGTGAAGGAAGGTTGGTGGTGTGAAGGAAGGTCGGTAGTGTGAAGGAAGGTCGGTAGTGTGAAGGAAGGTTGGTAGTGTGAAGGAAGGTCGGTAGTGTGAAGGAAGGTTGGTAGTGTGAAGGAAGGTTGGTAGTGTGAAGGAAGGTTGGTAGTGTGAAGGAAGGTTGGTGGTGTGAAGGAAGGTCGGTGGTGTGAAGGAAGGTTGGTGGTGTGAAGGAAGGTCGGTAGTGTGAAGGAAGGTTGGTAGTGTGAAGGAAGGTCGGTAGTGTGAAGGAAGGTCGGTAGTGTGAAGGAAGGTCGGTAGTGTGAAGGAAGGTCGGTAGTGTGAAGGAAGGTCGGTGGTGTGAAGGAAGTGGTAAAGCAGACTATGATTGATCTCCAGGAAGTACATGTCACTGGTGTCAAAATAGAGACATATGATTGAAAGATTGTTTACAACTGAGTGCGATTCACAGGTGTTGAACCCTGAACCCTAGTGTGTGTGTGTGTGTGTGTGTGTGTGTGTGTGTGTGTGTGTGTGTGTGTGTTGTGTGTGTGTACTCACCTATTTGTACTCACCTATTTGTGGTTGCAGGGGTCGATTCACAGCTCCTGGCCCCGCCTCTTCGCTGATTGCTACTAGGTCCTCTCTCTCCCTGCCCCATGAGCTCTATCATACCTCGCCTTAAAACTATGTATGGTTCCCGCCTCCACTACGTCACTTTCTAGGCTATTCCACGGCCTGACTACTCTATGACTGAAGAAATACTTCCTAACATCCCTTTGATTCATCTGAGTCTTCAACTTCCAATTGTGACCTCTTGTGTCTGTGTCCCTTCTCTGGAACATCCCGTCTTTGTCCACCTTGTCTATTCCGCGCAGTATTTTATATGTCGTTATCATGTCTCCCCTGACCCTCCTGTCCTCCAGTGCCCTCAGGCCGATTTCCCTCAACCTTTCTTCGTAGGACAATCCCCGTAGCTCTGGGACTAGTCTTGTTGCAAACCTTTGCACTTTCTCTAATTTCTTGACGTGCTTGACTAGGTGTGGATTCCAAACTGGTGCTGCATACTCCAGTATGGGCCTGACGTAAATGGTATACAGAGTCTTAAACGAATCCTTACTGAGGTATCGGAACGCTATCCGTAGGTTTGCCAGGCGCCCGTATGCTGCAGCAGTTATCTGATTGATGTGCGCCTCAGGAGATATGCTCGGTGTTACACTCACCCCAAGATCTTTTTCCTTGAGTGAGGTTTGCAGTCTTTGGCCATCTAAACTATATTGTGTCTGCGGTCTTCTTTGCCCTTCCCTAATCTTCATGACTTTGCATTTGGCAGGGTTAAATTCAAGGAGCCAGTTGCTGGACCAGGCTTGTAGCCTGTCCAGGTCTCTTTGGTGAGTGTTCCAGACACGGTGTTGAACCCTCGTGTGTACCCGGTGAGTGTTCCAGACACGGTGTTGAACCCTCGTGTGTACCCGGTGAGTGTTCCAGACACGGTGTTGAACCCTCGTGTTTGGTGAGTGTTCCAAACACGGTGTTGAACCCTGGTGTGTGTGTATGTGTAGTGTTGTGGACCAGTATAGTGACCGCCGGTCACTATGTACGTGAATAAACTTACTGCGTCATCTTGCTGTGTACATTTTCCAACACAATTTTATTCATTGTGTTACACTTAAGTCTTTTGTTGCGTCATCGTAATGCGTAGTATGTAGACAGAATTAATGGTAGATAGAGTGCAGTTAGTAGGATCCTCTCTACAGGTAGTCTCGCTATAGTCTATAGAGAGGCTATAGAAAACTACGGACGCCACGGTCTATAGTACAGACCTTGAAGTCCGTAGCTTTCTATGCTGTTTACGCTCAATTACACTCGTGTGATTACTCGCTTCCATAAGTGTTTTGTGTTCTATCTCTTCTACCTGTGAGCCATATGGGTTCAGCGCTTCATTCTGATTATAATAAATAATAATCTGTGTCATATGAAAGGTATATCAGGTCTAGTCTCGCCGTGCTAGGTGTGTGTGTACTCATCTAATTGTGGTTGCAGGGGTCGAGACTCAGCTCCTGGTCCCGCCTCTCCACTGACCGCTACTGGGTCCTCCCTCTCCCTGCTCCATGAGCTTTATCATACCTCGCCTTAAAACTATGTATGGTTCCTGCCTCCACTACATCGCTTGCCAGACTATTCCACTTCCTAACAACTCTGTGGCTGAAGAAATACTTCCTAACATGTGTGTGTGTGTGTGTGTGTGTGTGTGTGTGTGTGTGTGTGTACTCACCTAGTTGAGGTTGCGGGGTCGAGTCCGAGCTCCTGGCCCCGCCTCTTCACTGATGGCTACTAGGTCACTCTCCCTGACCCATGAGCTTTATCATACCTCTGCTTAAAGCTATGTATGGATCTTGCCTCCACTACATCGCTTCCCAAACTATTCCACTTACTGACTACTCTGTGGCTGAAGAAATACTTCCTAACATCCCTGTGATTCATCTGTGTCTTCAGCTACCAACTGTGTCCCCTTGTTACTGTGTCCAATCTCTGGAACATCCTGTCTTTGTCCACCTTGTCAATTCCTCTCAGTATTTTGTATGTCGTTATCATGTCCCCCCTATCTCTCCTGTCCTCCAGTGTCGTCAGGTTGATTTCCCTTAACCTCTCCTCGTAGGACATACCTCTTAGCTCAGGGACTAGTCTTGTTGCAAACCCTTGCACTTTCTCTAGTTTCTTTACGTGCTTGGCTAGGTGTGGGTTCCAAACTGGTGCCGCATACTCCAATATGGGCCTAACGTACACGGTGTACAGGGTCCTGAACGATTCCTTATTAAGATGTCGGAATGGTTCTGAGGTTTGCTAGGCGCCCATATGTGTGTGTGTGTGTGTGTGTATGTGTGTGTGTGTGTGTGTGTGTGTGTGTGTGTGTGTGTGTGTGTGTGTGTGTGTGTGTGTGTGTGTGTGTGTGTGTGTGTGTGTGTGTGTGTGTGTGTGTGTGTGTGTGTGTGTGTGTGTGTGTGTGTGTGTGTGTGTGTGTGTTGGTTGGAAAAATAAGTCAATAAATAAGTCTAACTTCCTAGAGATTCCAGCGACAGTGTTAAAAGAACATAAAACTGAAAGAACATGGATAGAATAATTCTCTTGACGAATAAAACACATGAGCAACACCTGAGTGTTTTTACTATAAAGACGTTTCGCTAATCAATGGCCCTTTTCAATTTATTACAGATATTATATTCTGAAGACTGTAGATGAGGTAAACGGTAATGTAGATTAATGGTTCAGGGATCAGTCCTTCAAGGGACTGATTACCTCAAATTCCATCTTTTCTTCACCATTCTTCTTCGTACAGGAGTGAGAAAGCCACTGTGTGGCGAAACGTTTCCTTAATAAAGATACCCAAGTGTTGCACATGTGTTTAATCTATCATGGAGGTAAAGAGTGCCTCAGCCTTGAAGGTGTTCAATGTCTTAGTCTCGTCTTATTCATCAGCTTGTACGTATCGAATACCATTAATGTTATATTCTCTAACAGTCACAGGTTCAAAGCCTCGCAGTAAGTACACATGAATCCCATTCTCATATCACATCATGCTTCTTTCCTGGGCTGCAATTATAGTCTTGTGTGTGTAGACAGAGGGAATGCAAGGTGTTCAACACATTCAGACCCCTAAGACATGCTAGTTACTCTCACTCTCTCTCTCTCTCATAAATATGGGAAAGGATGAAGTTGGAGCCATCTGTGGGCCAGAAATTTCATATGATCAACTGACTTATTTCGTTGATGTGATGCTGTACGAACATGTTCCAGACTAGAGTCAAATTAGGAATAAATGATCTCAGATAAAGTGATTTTCTGGAGGTTACAGAGTGTAGTTGCTGCTTACTGCCCGTCTTGTGGTGCCAAGTGTGGTACTTTGACAATATTGACCTTGCACATAACAGTAAGGCCACCCACATCCCTCCGGTGTTGAAGGTTCTACTTAGATGACATCTCTCTCTCTCTCTCTCTCTCTCCTTTCCCGTCTCCCTCGGGAAATTGGTATTCTCTGTAATCTCCCTCCTTCCTCTTCTTCTCAAGGAGGATTTATTACCCTCACTCAAGGTTTTCTGTGTTAGTTAATCCTCGCTAAATCCTCCTAAGAAGGAGACAATCGCTTGGTTCCTCCTTCGTGTGATTGCTTGTCCTGGGGTGTCTTCCTTCTCTGAGATATTTGTCTGATGGCTTTACCAACACAGTTCCCATTGTTCCATTTTTTTTTTATTTTTCTGTGCTTCGTAAGATATTTTTCGATATTGTTTATCCCTTTTTATTATCATGATTTTGAATTTTTATTAATCTGAAGTTTATTTGATAATTACAATGGTGACGAGCTGCTTATGTGTCACCTGCCCACAAGCAAGAAGTAATTAGGACACTTAACATGAATGTATACAGCGAAAAATATGTCTCTCTCAGTGTACTCACCTATTTGTGGTTGCAGGGGTCGATTCATAGCTCCTGGCCCTGCCTCTTCACACTGTATATGTACTGGGAGTTCATTTTAATCTATGCTTCTATAATTAAAGTATTATTGACTGGTGGAACAGGTTATAAGCATTCTTAATGACCCTCGTGTAGCACGGTGCCCCGTGGCCTGGTGGCAAAAGCTCTCGCTTCACACGGTGAGAGTCCGGGTTCGATTCCCGGCGAAGGGGTGAAAACATCGGACGTGTTTCCTTGCACTGGTTGTCTATGTTCACCCATCAGTAAAACAGGTACCTGGGTGTTAGTGGACTGGTGTGGGTCACATCCTGGGTGTTAGTGGACTGGTGTGGGTCACATCCTGGGTGTTAGTGGACTGGTGTGGGTCACATCCTGGGTGTTAGTGGACTGGTGTGGGTCGCATCCTGGGTGTTAGTGGACTGGTGTGGGTCGCATCCTGGGTGTTAGTGGACTGGTGTGGGTCACATCCTGGGTGTTAGTGGACTGGTGTGGGTCACATCCTGGGTGTTAGTGGACTGGTGTGGGTCACATCCTGGGTGTTAGTGGACTGGTGTGGGGTCACATCCTGGGTGTTAGTGGACTGGTGTGGGTCACATCCTGGGTGTTAGTGGACTGGTGTGGGTCGCATCCTGGGTGTTAGTGGACTGGTGTGGGTCGCATCCTGGGTGTTAGTGGACTGGTGTGGGTCACATCCTGGGTGTTAGTGGACTGGTGTGGGTCACATCCTGGGTGTTAGTGGACTGGTGTGGGTCACATCCTGGGTGTTAGTGGACTGGTGTGGGTCACATCCTGGGTGTTAGTGGACTGGTGTGGGTCACATCCTGGGTGTTAGTGGACTGGTGTGGGTCACATCCTGGGTGTTAGTGGACTGGTGTGGGTCACATCCTGGGTGTTAGTGGACTGGTGTGGGTCACATCCTGGGTGTTAGTGGACTGGTGTGGGTCACATCCTGGGTGTTAGTGGACTGGTGTGGGTCACATCCTGGGTGTTAGTGGACTGGTGTGGGTCACATCCTGGGTGTTAGTGGACTGGTGTGGGTCACATCCTGGGTGTTAGTGGACTGGTGTGGGTCACATCCTGGGTGTTAGTGGACTGGTGTGGGTCACATCCTGGGTGTTAGTGGACTGGTGTGGGTCACATCCTGGGTGTTAGTGGACTGGTGTGGGTCACATCCTGGGTGTTAGTGGACTGGTGTGGGTCGCATCCTGGGTGTTAGTGGACTGGTGTGGGTCGCATCCTGGGTGTCAGTGGACTGGTGTGGGTCGCATCCTGGGTGTTAGTGGACTGGTGTGGGTCACATCCTGGGTGTTAGTGGACTGGTGTGGGTCACATCCTGGGTGTTAGTGGACTGGTGTGGGTCACATCCTGGGTGTTAGTGGACTGGTGTGGGTCGCATCCTGGGTGTTAGTGGACTGGTGTGGGTCGCATCCTGGGTGTTAGTGGACTGGTGTGGGTCGCATCCTGGGTGTTAGTGGACTGGTGTGGGTCGCATCCTGGATGTTAGTGGACTGGTGTGGGTCGCATCCTGGGTGTTAGTGGACTGGTGTGGGTCACATCCTGGGTGTTAGTGGACTGGTGTGGGTCACATCCTGGGTGTTAGTGGACTGGTGTGGGTCGCATCCTGGGTGTTAGTGGACTGGTGTGGGTCACATCCTGGGTGTTAGTGGACTGGTGTGGGTCGCATCCTGGGTGTTAGTGGACTGGTGTGGGTCGCATCCTGGGTGTTAGTGGACTGGTGTGGGTCGCATCCTGGGTGTTAGTGGACTGGTGTGGGTCACATCCTGGGTGTTAGTGGACTGGTGTGGGTCACATCCTGGGTGTTAGTGGACTGGTGTGGGTCACATCCTGGGTGTTAGTGGACTGGTGTGGGTCGCATCCTGGGTGTTAGTGGACTGGTGTGGGTCACATCCTGGGTGTTAGTGGACTGGTGTGGGTCGCATCCTGGGTGTTAGTGGACTGGTGTGGGTCGCATCCTGGGTGTTAGTGGACTGGTGTGGGTCACATCCTGGGTGTTAGTGGACTGGTGTGGGTCACATCCTGGGTGTTAGTGGACTGGTGTGGGTCACATCCTGGGTGTTAGTGGACTGGTGTGGGTCGCATCCTGGGTGTTAGTGGACTGGTGTGGGTCACATCCTGGGTGTTAGTGGACTGGTGTGGGTCGCATCCTGGGTGTTAGTGGACTGGTGTGGGTCACATCCTGGGTGTTAGTGGACTGGTGTGGGTCACATCCTGGGTGTTAGTGGACTGGTGTGGGTCGCATCCTGGGTGTTAGTGGACTGGTGTGGGTCACATCCTGGGTGTTAGTGGACTGGTGTGGGTCGCATCCTGGGTGTTAGTGGACTGGTGTGGGTCACATCCTGGGTGTTAGTGGACTGGTGTGGGTCGCATCCTGGGTGTTAGTGGACTGGTGTGGGTCGCATCCTGGGTGTTAGTGGACTGGTGTGGGTCACATCCTGGGTGTTAGTGGACTGGTGTGGGTCGCATCCTGGGTGTTAGTGGACTGGTGTGGGTCACATCCTGGGTGTTAGTGGACTGGTGTGGGTCGCATCCTGGGTGTTAGTGGACTGGTGTGGGTCACATCCTGGGTGTTAGTGGACTGGTGTGGGTCGCATCCTGGGTGTTAGTGGACTGGTGTGTGTGTGTGTGTGGGTGGCATCCTGGGGGACAAGAGTTAGGACCCCAATGGAAATAAGAAAGTCCCTCCAGAGGTAAAAATCCCAACAAAATCTCAACTCTTACCTTACCCTAATCCTCCCTATCCTTATTTTTTCCTCACACAATTTAGGCAGGATGACCCAGTTTACCGTGTGTACGCTGAGTTTACTTTAATCCCTATTTGAGGGATTACGGTATTCTTGTCTGGTGGTGAACAGTTTACTGTGCCGCCTTAATGACTGTAGCGTAGTCGATAGGTTTTAAACCTGCATCAAGCAACTAACACCAGAGTCAAGGTTATTATTATTATTAAATATTAGCCGGTATTCTCGCGGCCCGGGCCTTTTCCAAGTGGTGGCCCGGCCTTGGCTCCCTCTTTAGGGAGTGTCTGAGACCTAAGTCTCCCATGGGAGGAGACACAAGTACCTCCTCATCTTTGGGACCAACTGTCCCCAGGCCTAGCCACAAGCTAGGCCTCTCTGGTCTGCCATCCCCGCCACAAGGGGGCAAATGGGAATGACAGTCTTATGAGCTAAAGGCTCGGGCTCAGGCACCTACCCTACCCTAGAAGGGTTAGGCATGGTGTCGATGAGAGTCAAGGTTTCCTGGTGCGGCCGGGAACACCTCAGCCAGCACACCAGGAGGAAAATACGTTCAATATTACACGTGTACAGCTGTATAAGAACATAAGAACATAAGAAAGGAGGAACACTGCAGCAGGCCTGTTGGCCCATACTGTTTACGTATTACACGTGTACATATTACATATTACACATGTACAGCTGCATCTGTTTACGTTGTTTATGAATGAAAGAGACGAGTTAAGAACAAGGTTTAGTGTGGTAATTTTTGTTTACAGATTTATTATGCTAACTTGACAAAGCTCTATATAGTGAAATATAGCATAAGGTGTCCCGTAGCTCGATTGGTAGCGCACTCAACTCACACACCCAGGTCTTGGGGTCGATCCCCGGTACGGGTAGAAACATTAGAACGTGTTTCCTTAAGACACCTATCAGTACAATAGGTACCTGAGTGTTAGTTGACAGTGTGGGTGGCATCCCGGGGACGAAATTGACCTAATTTGCGGGATAGAGTGGAACGGTCTACCTAGTTGGGTTATTGAGGCTAGGACTTTGGGTAGCTTCAAATTTAGGTTGGATAAATGGATTTGAGTGGGACTTTCACATCAGAGCTTATTTCTTGGGTAGAATTGAAAATTGAGTTGGCCAAATGTTTTGTTAGTGGGATGAATTGTAAAGGACCTGCCTAGTATGGGTCAACAGGCCTCCTGCAGTGTTCCTCCTTTCTTATGTTCTTATAACAAGGGGCTCTATACAGTAGTACGTAATTTATATCAGCAGTATATTAAATAAAGAAAAATATCGGTTGCTCTTCTTTATCACTGTTGAAAGTACTTGTTAAATTTTATTAGTATTACTCATTATTATAATTATTATTTATTGTAATTATTATAACATTAACTATTATTATTATTATTGTTATTATTCTGGGAAGAGTTAAACCAGTGGGAATCATATAGCACAAAGGGAATGGGAGGTAACCTAATTTGATCCAAGGAACAAGAGGTTCGCTCTAATTCCTTGGATGGAGAGCCCTTCACCCGCGTCATGGCGCACTCGTGACAGGTACAATTTGTTTACAAACTCCAAGGTAACTCTGGGGCTGGAAATATTAGCCAGCATAACACAACATCCTCAAATACTTTACAATATTACTAAACTTTCAAGCGTGAAAATATCTCAACTCGCCCCCATGAGAACGGCTGGATTTGAGAGGGACCTGACCTCCCAACATCCGCGTTCTTACCTCTTCTAGTGACCTACGTCTCACCTCCTGGCGCTATATAAGATAAGATAAGATTTCGTTCGGATTTTTAACCCCGGAGGGTTAGCCACCCAGGATAACCCAAGAAAGTCAGTGCGTCATCGAGGACTGTCTAACTTATTTCCATTGGGGTCCTTAATCTTGTCCCCCAGGATGCGACCCACACCAGTCGACTAACACCCAGGTACCTATTTGCTGCTAGGTGAACAGGACAACAGGTGTAAGGAAACGTGTCGAAATGTTTCCACCCGCCGGGAATCGAACCCGGGCCCTCCGTGTGTGAAGAGGGAGCTTTAGCCACCAGGCCAACGGGCCACCGGGCCACCGGCTCCATTCTGTCACTTCATCTCCATATTGTTTCATACTATAGAACAATGCTCTTCTCCAGACTGAGGGACTGACCACCTCAAAACTTTAAGGGTGATGGACTGATTACATCGTCTTCAAGTATCTTCTGCTTCTATCAACTTTTCTGTACTCGATTGAAGAAGCCTACTGTGTAGGCGAAACGTTTCGAAATAAAGATACCTAACTGTTGCATATGTGTCTTACCTAACATCGCCTCCATGATCGAACCCGGGCTCGTCTGTTGTAACCCGACGGCGTTGTTGCTTTTAACCTTGACACAAACCAGATTCTTCACATTATGTTTACCTGGAGAGGATTTCGGGGGTCAACTCCCCCGCGGCCCGGTCTGAGACCAGGCCTCATGGTGCATCAGGGTCTAATTGTCAGCATAGTCAGCTGTTACTGCTGGCCGCGAAAACGTCTACAAAAAAAGATACACAGATTCTGTACATGTCTATCCTTCATCTTGTCGGTATTATATATTATTTATGTACATTTCAGAAGACAAGCGTTTATAACCTGTGTAATTTGCATATCCAAGATGGCTTTAGGGAAGCCGTTTCATAACATTTCTGAGAATCTATGAATATCAGATTACGCTCTTTGTTGAGAACCGTAACGTAGGAGTGTAGGATGCAAATATCGCAAACCTTGCGATGTAGGATGCAAAACAACAGCGGGAGAGTAGATTGAAAGCTCTAGGCCTTTCGCGTTGCAATCAACACATCAGGTGCTTGCAAAGTTGCAGAAAAGAGGAGGATGTCCAAGAAAATACGATTCCATATGACGTCTTCACTGGAGTGAGAGACGGAGCTCTCCCTCACTCCAGTCAAGATGTCCTTTGGATCGTATTTGCTTGGACATCCTCTTTTTTTCTGCAATTTTGCAAGCACCTGATGTGTTGATTGCAACGCGAAAGGCCTAGAGCTTTCATTCTACTCCCCCCGAGGTTGTTTGCATGTAAGTCTAGATAAATGTTCCCGAGAACCGACAGGATGATGAATTAGACACAAGTGCAACACTCAGGTATTAAGACACCCAAGTGTTGCACATGTGTCTAAGTTATCATATCATAGGAAGCCTGGTCTACGACCGGGTCGAGGGGGCGCTGACCCCCTCAACACACTCCACATATACTTCCTAGCTTTTTACAAACGATATCACAAAATCTTAAAAAAGAAAAATCCTTATTTACATGAAGTAGTAGTAGTAGTAGTAGTAGTAGTAGTAGTAGTAGTAGTAGTAGTAGTAGTAGTAGTAGTAGTGGTGGTAGTAGTAGTAGTAGTAGTAGTGGTAGTAGTAGTGGTAGTAGTAGTAGTAGTAGTAGTAGTAGTAGTAGTAGTAGTAGTAGTAGTAGTAGTAGTAGTAGTAGTAGTAGTAGTAGTAGTAGTAGTAGTAGTAGTAGTAGTAGTAGTAGTGGTGGTGGTACCTGGGTGTTAGTCGACTGGTGTGGGTCGCATCCTGGGGGACAAGATTAAGGACCCCAATGGAAATAAGTTAGACAGTCCTCGATGACGAACTGACTTTCCTGGGTGGCTAACCCTCCGGGGTTAAAAATCCGAACGAAATCTTATCTTAGCAGCAGTAGTAGTAGTAGTTGTTGTTTACTAGATATAAACAGCATTTAATACCATTAATGTTTAAAATGTGTGAGTTTACCCTGTTCATACTGTGATGAGTGGCGAGAATGTTGTGTGGAGGGTTAACTCAACTATAATGTCAGCGCGTTTGGCAAGACAGTGACTGAATGAATGATGGTGAAAGTGTCGTCTTTCTCGAGTCATCCTACCTCAGTGGGAGACGGCCCGTGTTAAGAAAAATGATCTTTTAATGTACATAAATTGAAAGCAACAGTGCAAGCATATAATGTACTTAGTGAGGATATTATGTATTAGTCTCCATGACTGGTACAGAACAGTTTTGATGACTTTTAATGTAGTCATTAGGCTTTAGACCTAATAAGCAACCATGACTTTTTTAATGAGGTGGAAGGGTAAGCCAGCGACAGTCCTCGGTCAGATGATCAGAAGCTCCAGCTGTGGGTTATCATATCACTAAGACCCGCGTCAAGAAACTCTTGCCTTGTTTCCTGACAAACATTATACCTACCTTTTAGACCTAATTAACCAACCAGTGGTTATGAAGTGGTTATATATGAAAGAGTAGCGTGTGTGAAGGAGAGGCAGGAACTAGGAAGAACCTGTTAAGGGGAAGAATGAATTTTAAAGAGTATTCAGAGGAGGGAAGGTTGAGGTGAGGGAGAGTTTGATGGAAGGGGAGAGACAATGGGGAAGGGAGAGCAGAAGGTGATAGCAGACTGAGAAAAGCGAGCTAAATGGACTAGGGGAGATAAAAAGAAGGGGGAGAAAGTTTATAAAAGAGAAAGAGAGAGAAGTACAGTACTACTGGGGAAGTGAGGGGAGGGAAGTTGTATCTGCAGAGTTAAGGAAGGGGAAAGAAAGGGTGAGAGGGGAGAAGAACGCATAAAGAGGGGAATATCGGGGTTATTGCCTGCCTCTAGTCGCATGTGAGGGGAGAGAGGGAGGGAAAAGAACTACATGCATGGGGCATTGTCATATGAAGGGAGGAAATTCGATTGCAAGAGGGAGGCAGGGAGGTAAGAAGGGAGGTAGGGAGGTAAGAAGCGAGGTAGGGGGTAAGAAGGGAGGTAGGGAGGTAAGAAGGGAGGTAGGGAGGTAAGAAGCGAGGTAGGAGGTAAGAAGGGAGGTAGGGAGGTAAGGAGAGAGGTAGGAGGGAGGTAGGGAGGTAGGGACGTAAAAAGCGAGGTATGTGGTAAAAAGGGAGGTAGAAGGTAAGAAGGGAGGTAGGGAGGTAAGAAGGGAGGTAGGGAGGTAAGAAGGGAGGTAGGGAGGTAAGAAGGGAGGTAGGGAGGTAAGAAGCGAGGTAGGAGGTAAGAAGGGAGGTACTGAGGTAAGAAGCGAGGTAGGAGGTAAGAAGGGAGGTAGGGAGGTAAGGAGAGAGGTAGGGAGTTAAGAAGGGAGGGAGGGAGGGAGACGAGACATTATAGACAACAATATGATATACACATAATGGTCTCATCTTGTTTATACTGACCCTGAGATAAAGGAAGACGCAGATTATTGTCCTGGGTTAAGGACACTAGTTTGCTTCTCTGACTCTCTCTCTATGTCGCTATGTGTCTGTCTCTCTGTCGATATTTGTCTATGTTTCTATGTCGGTATTTAATTGTTTCTGTGTCTGTGCCTGTGATTCTATGTCTGTATTTGGTTATATCTCCGTGTCTGCATCTGTGTGTGTGTTTATGTTGCAACAACACGCACACACACACACACACATACACACAAAATGATAAAGCTTATGGAGTAGGGACAGTGACCTAGTAGCGACCAGCGAAGAGGAGGGGCCAGGAGCTGTGACTCGACCCCTGCAACCACAACTAGGTGAGTACACCATACTGACAGCTAGTAGGAAACATATACCTTCATGTTTCTGGAAGAATTAAGCAATAAACTCATCTGGTGAATAAAGGTTAACCAGAACAACCAGTTTCTGGCGCCATCTTGTTTTTTGCTGCCACTCGAAGAGTTAATGATTGTTGCATGCTAAACAGGTAAATACAATGGATACAATGGTAACAGCCTGGTTGATCAGGCCGTGATCCACCATGAAGCCTGGTCACAGACCGGGCCGCGGGGGCGCTGACCCCCGAAACCCTCTCCAGGTATAAACAGTTTCTCTACTGCTCACCAGGTGATAAATTAAAGCAATATGCAAGGTTATGGAAGTTGGTCGTCGAACTAGTAGTGTTGGGGAGGGATGGAGGGAGTGAGGGAGGGAAGGAGGGAGTGAGGGAGAGAGAAGGTGGGAAGGAGAAGTAGGGAGAGAGAAGGAGGGAGGGAGAAGGAGGGAGGGAGAAGTAGAGAGAGAGAAGAAGGGAGGGAGAAGGAGGGAGAGGGAAGGAGGGAGGGAAGGAAGGAGGGAGGGAAGGAAGGAGGGAGGGAGAAGTAGGGAGAGAGAAGGTGGGAAGGAGAAGTAGGGAGAGAGAAGGAGGGAGGGAGAAGTAGGGAGAGAGAAGGTGGGAAGGAGAAGTAGGGAGAGAGAAGGAGGGAGGGAGAAGTAGGGAGAGAGAAGGAGGGAGGGAGAAGGAGGGAGGGAGAAGGAGGGAGGGAGAAGTAGGGAGAGAAGGAGGGAGGGAGAAGTAGGGAGAGAGAATTAGGGAGGGAGAAGTAGGGAGGGAGGAGGGGGAGCAAGAAGGAGCAAGGGAGAAGGAGGGAGGGAGGAGGGGGGGCAGGAAGGAGCAAGGGAGAAGTAGGGAGGGAGGAGGGGGGCAAGAAGGAGCAAGGGAGAAGGAGGGAGGGAGGAGGGGGGGCAAGAAGGAGCAAGGGAGAAGGAGGGAGGGAGAAGGAGGGGAGGCAAGAAGGAGCAAGGGAGAAGGAGGGAGGGAGGGAGAGAGAGTGAAAGTCATTCTCACTGTTGAAGGTTTGTCAGTAAGAGAAGCAAGGAACACTGCGGATATTTGTTATTACTACTAATATTAATACCAATCATTTTACCCATGGAAAGCGTTAACCCGCAGGGGTCAAAGCAGTTCTTGGGAAATGGAAAGCAGTTAGGTCTGATCCAAGGGCGAGGAACAGATCCAATTCTTAGGGTCAAAATCCCGTCTCGAACATTAGGCAAGATAAAGTTTGTCAGGAAACAGGACAAGGCTTCCTGACGCGGGTCTTACATGATGACCCTCAGCTGCAGCTTTTGGTCATCTGACCGAGGCCTTCCACTGGCTTACCCCTTCATAAATAACAAAAAAAATGCACAATACCGTGACTGGAACGATACATCTCTAAAATTAATGGTTAGAATTATAACGATTACAAAACATTTTTTGTCTAGAATATAACTATATAAGAAAGCCTGATATAATAAATAATATACATGCTACTATAAAATTTTTGTAAATGTTTAAATAAAAAGTTTTTATTTAATAAAATTACAAAAATGGTGTAATACAAATATTTCAAGTTGACGTTGACGTGAGACTTAGTTAGTTAAAGATTAGCCGGTATTCTCCCGGCCCGGGCCTTTTCCAAGTGGTGGCCCGGCCTTGGCTCCTTCTTTAGGGAGTGTCTGAGACCTAAGTCTCCCATGGGAGGAGGCACAAGTACCTCCTCATCTTTGGGACCAACTGTCCCCAGGCCTAGCCACAAGCTAGGCCTCTCTGGTCTGCCATCCCCACCCCAAGGAGGCTAATGGGAATGACAGTCTTATGAGCTAAAGGCTCGGGCTCAGGCACCTACCCTACCCTAGAAGGGTTAGGCATGGTGTCGATGTGACGTGAGACGAGGCTACAACTATATTATTATTATTATAATCAAAAAGAAGCGCTAAGCCACTGCTACAACTATAGAAAAAAAAAAAAAAAAAAAACAACAAAAAAGAAAAAAAAAAAAAAAAAAAATAATATCACAGTTTAATATATATTGTGTGATATTTTGAAAATATAATATATTAAATCACATTTTCATTTTTTTTCAGGCGTATATGTCATAATTTTTTTAAATACTATAAAAATAATGAAATGTTAAATTTGTTAACAGTGATATTTGAGTGTCAGCAGTCAAGACGCCTCACTAATAATTGTGATATTGTTTAAGCAACTAATTTACTAGTTATAATGATCACTATGATTTTTCAAGGAGTGGACGGGTAAGCCAGTGGAAGGTCTCGGTCAGATGACCAAAAGCTCCAGCTGTGGGTCATTATATAACTAAGACCCACGTCAGGAAACACTTATATTTCCGGACAAACTTAACCTAACTTATTTAAGTAACTTAAGTAAATGTAAAAAAAAAATAGGTTATTACCCATTAAGTTCCATTAAAACAAGTCACTAAAATTGTTGTCATTTCTGTGGATTCTCTCGTAGGATTTGTTACTCTTAACGAGCTTGTGATCCAAGGAGTTTGAGTTACTCTCCCCTTCCTTGGATCAAACTTATTTACCTCGTATTTTCCAAGCATTGTATGACTCAATGATTTTCTTAATAACTCTGAAACTATGTAAAATATATTAAATGAGATTATACGGGAAAAAAACCGGAGAGGAAGAAAGAAAAGACGAAAATAATAGATGGAGGGAAATGAAAGATGAAAAGGGATATAGAAAATTAGAGGTGAAAAAGATGGAGAAATGAAGGAGGTGAGAGAGTGGAGGAGGAAAAAACGATAAATTAAAGGAAAGGGCGAGTGAGGGAGAAAGGGGGAGTAAAAAGGGGCTAAAAAAGGAAGAAGAGGGGGAGAGGAAGAAGAGAACTCCGGTAAACTGCTGGAGTACAGCTGGTACTTCTCAGCAGGTGGTATACAGAGTACAACATTATCACAAGTTATTATGGAAGCTGGTCATCCCCTTAGTTGTGCTGGGGAGGGAGAGAGGGAGGGAGGTGAGGGAGAGGGTGATGGGGGAGTGATGGAAGGAAGGAGTGAGAGAGATAGATACAGAGAGAGAGAGAGAGAGAGAGAGAGAGAGAGAGAGAGAGAGAGAGAGAGAGAGAGAGAGAGAGAGAGAGAGAGAGAGAGAGATAGTGGTAGAAGAAAGAAGAAAGAGGGAGGGATGAGAGGACAACATAACTACAACACTAGTAACTACAACAACAACAACAACAACAGCCAACAACAACATTAACACAAATAACCAACAACATCAATAACAACATAACGCCAACAACATCACAACAACAACACAACCACACAACAACAACAAAAACAAGAACACCACAAACAAATACCACCAACACCACCACCATCACAACACCAACACCACCACCATCACAACACCAACACCACCACCATCACAACACCAACACCACCACCATCACAACACCAACACCACCACCATCACAACACCAACACCACCACCATCACAACAATAATACCACCAACACCACCACCATCACAACACCAACACCACCACCATCACAACAATAATACCACCAACACCACCACCATCACAACACCAACACCACCACCATCACAACACCAACACCACCACCATCATAACAATAATACCACCAACACCACCACCATCACAACAATAATACCACCAACACCACCACCATCACAACAATAATACCACCAACACCACCACCATCACAACAATAATACCACCAACACCACCACCATCACAACAATAATACCACCAACACCACCACCATCACAACAATAATACCACCAACACCACCACCATCAAAACAATAATACCACCAACACCACCACCATCACAACAATAATACCACCAACACCACCACCATCACAACAATAATACCACCAACACCACCACCATCATAACAATAATACCACCAACACCACCACCATCACAACAATAATACCACCAACACCACCACCATCACAACAACAATACCACCAACACCACCACCATCACAACAATAATACCACCAACACCACCACCATCATAACAATAATACCACCAACACCACCACCATCACAACAATAATACCACCAACACCACCACCATCACAACAATAATACCACCAACACCACCACCATCATAACAATAATACCACCAACACCACCACCATCACAACAATAATACCACCAACACCACCACCATCACAACAATAATACCACCAACACCACCACCATCATAACAATAATACCACAAACACCACCACCATCACAACAATAATACCACCAACACCACCACCACCATAACAATAATACCACCAACACCACCACCATCACAACAATAATACCACCAACACCACCACCATCACAACAATAATACCACCAACACCACCACCATCACAACAATAATACCACCAACACCACCACCATCACAACACCAACACCACCACCATCACAACAATAATACCACCAACACCAACACCATCATAACAATAATACCACCAACACCACCACCATCACAACAATAATACCACCACCACCATCATAACAGTAATACCACCAACACCACCACCATCATAAAAGTAATACCACCAACACCACCACCATCACAACAATAATACCACCAACACCACCACCATCATAACAATAATACCACCAACACCACCACCATCACAACAATAATACCACCACCACCATCATAACAATAATACCACCAACACCACCACCATCATAACAGTAATACCACCAACACCACCACCATCACAACAATAATACCACCAACACCACCACCATCATAACAATAATACCACCAACACCACCACCATCATAACAATAATACCACCAACACCACCACCATCATAACAGTAATACCACCAACACCACCACCATCATAACAATAATACCACCAACACCACCACCATCATAACAATAATACCACCAACACCACCACCATCATAACAGTAATACCACCAACACCACCACCATCACAACAATAATACCACCAACACCACCACCATCATAACAATAATATCACCAACACCACCACCATCATAACAATAATACCACCAACACCACCACCATCACAACAATAATACCACCATCACCACCAACATCATAACAGTAATACCACCAACACCACCACCATCACAACAATAATACCACCACCACCATCATAACAGTAATACCACCAACACCACCACCATCATAACTAATACCACCAACACCACCACCATCACAACAATAATACCACCAACACCACCACCATCATAACAATAATACCACCAACACCACCACCATCATAACAATAATACCACCAACACCACCACCATCATAACAATAATACCACCAACACCACCACCATCACAACAATAATACCACCAACACCACCACCATCATAACAATAATACCACCAACACCACCACTATCACAACAATAATACCACCAACACCACCACCATCACAACAATAATACCACCAACACCACCACCATCACAACAATAATACCACCAACACCACCACCATCACAACAATAATACCACCAACACCACCACCATCACAACAATAATACCACCAACACCACCACCATCATAACAATAATACCACCAACACCACCACCACCATCACAACAATAATACCACCAACACCACCACCATCACAACAATAATACCACCAACACCACCACCATCATAACAGTAATACCACCAACACCACCACCATCATAATAATACCACCAACACCACCACCATCACAACAATAATACCACCAACACCACCACCATCATAACAATAATACCACCAACACCACCACCATCATAACAATAATACCACCAACACCACCACCATCATAACAGTAATACCACCAACACCACCACCATAACAATAATACCACCAACACCACCACCATCAAAACAATAATACCACCAACACCACCACCATCATAACAATAATACCACCAACACCACCACCATCATAACAGTAATACCACCAACACCACCACCATCACAACAATAATACCACCACCACCATCATAACAGTAATACCACCAACACCACCACCATCATAAAAGTAATACCACCAACACCACCACCATCACAACAATAATACCACCAACACCACCACCATCATAACAATAATACCACCAACACCACCACCATCATAACAATAATACCACCAACACCACCACCATCATAACAATAATACCACCAACACCACCACCATCATAACAGTAATACCACCAACACCACCACCATCATAACAATAATACCACCAACACCACCACCATCATAACAATAATACCACCAACACCACCACCATCATAACAATAATACCACCAACACCACCACCATCATAACAATAATACCACCACCATCATAACAATAATAAGACCAACACCACCACCATCATAACAATAATACCACCAACACCACCACCATCACAACAATAATACCACCACCACCATCATAACAGTAATACCACCAACACCACCACCATCATAACAGTAATACCAACAACACCACCACCATCATAACAGTAATACCACCAACACCACCACCATCACAACAATAATACCACCACCACCATCATAACAGTAATACCACCAACACCATCACAACAATAATACCACCACCACCATCATAACAGTAATACCACCAACACCACCACCATCATAACAGTAATACCACCAACACCACCACCATCATAACAGTAATACCACCAACACCACCACCATCATAACAATAATACCAACACCACCACCATCATAACAATAATACCACCAACACCACCACCATCATAACAATAATACCACCAACACCACCACCATCATAACAATAATACCACCAACACCACCACCATCATAACAATAATACCACCAACACCACCACCATCATAACAATAATACCACCAACACCACCACCATCATAACAATAATACCACCAACACCACCACCATCATAACAATAATACCACCAACACCACCACCATCATAACAATAATACCATGAACACCACCACCATCACAACAATAATACCACCAACACCACCACCATCATAACAGTAATACCACCAACACCACCACCATCATAACAATAATACCACCAACACCACCACCATCATAACAATAATACCACCAACACCACAACCATCATAACAATAATACCACCAACACCACCACCATCATAACAATAATACCACCAACACCACCACCATCATAACAGTAATACCACCAACACCACCACCATCATAACAATAATACCACCAACACCACCACCATCATAACAATAATACCACCAACACCACCACCAGCATAACAGTAATACCACCAACACCACCACCATCACAACAATAATACCACCAACACCACCACCACCATAACAATAATACAACCAACACCACCACCATCACAACAATAATACCACCAACACCACCACCATCATAACAGTAATACCACCAACACAACCACCATCACAACAATAATACCACCAACACCACCACCATCATAACAATAATACCACCAACACCACCACCATCACAACAATAATACCACCAACACCACCACCATCATAACAATAATACCACCAACACCACCACCACCATCACAACAATAATACCACCAACACCACCACCATCACAACAATAATACCACCAACACCACCACCATCATAACAGTAATACCACCAACACCACCACCATCATAACAATAATACCACCAACACCACCACCATCACAACAATAATACCACCAACACCACCACCATCATAACAATAATACCACCAACACCACCACCATCATAACAATAATACCAACAACACCACCACCATCATAACAGTAATACCACCAACACCACCACCATCATAACAATAATACAACCAACACCACCACCATCATAACAATAATACCACCAACACCACCACCATCATAACAATAATACCACCAACACCACCACCATCATAACAGTAATACCACCAACACCACCACCATCACAACAATAATACCACCACCACCATCATAACAGTAATACCACCAACACCACCACCATCATAAAAGTAATACCACCAACACCACCACCATCACAACAATAATACCACCAACACCACCACCATCATAACAATAATACCACCAACACCACCACCATCACAACAATAATACCACCACCACCATCATAACAGTAATACCACCAACACCACCACCATCATAACAGTAATACCACCAACACCACCACCATCACAACAATAATACCACCAACACCACCACCATCATAACAATAATACCACCAACACCACCACCATCATAACAATAATACCACCAACACCACCACCATCATAACAGTAATACCACCAACACCACCACCATCATAACAATAATACCACCAACACCACCACCATCATAACAATAATACCACCAACACCACCACCATCATAACAGTAATACCACCAACACCACCACCATCACAACAATAATACCACCAACACCACCACCATCATAACAATAATATCACCAACACCACCACCATCATAACAATAATACCACCAACACCACCACCATCACAACAATAATACCACCATCACCACCACCATCATAACAGTAATACCACCAACACCACCACCATCACAACAATAATACCACCACCACCATCATAACAGTAATACCACCAACACCACCACCATCATAACTAATACCACCAACACCACCACCATCACAACAATAATACCACCAACACCACCACCATCATAACAATAATACCACCAACACCACCACCATCATAACAATAATACCACCAACACCACCACCATCATAACAATAATACCACCAACACCACCACCATCACAACAATAATACCACCAACACCACCACCATCATAACAGTAATACCACCAACACCACCACCATCACAACAATAATACCACCAACACCACCACCATCACAACAATAATACCACCAACACCACCACCATCATAACAATAATACCACCAACACCACCACCATCATAACAGTAATACCACCAACACCACCACCATCACAACAATAATACCACCAACACCACCACCATCATAACAATAATATCACCAACACCACCACCATCATAACAATAATACCACCAACACCACCACCATCACAACAATAATACCACCAACACCACCACCATCATAACAATAATACCACCAACACCACCACCATCATAACAATAATACCACCAACACCACCACCATCACAACAATAATACCACCAACACCACCACCATCATAACAGTAATACCACCAACACCACCACCATCATAATAATACCACCAACACCACCACCATCACAACAATAATACCACCAACACCACCACCATCATAACAATAATACCACCAACACCACCACCATCATAACAATAATACCACCAACACCACCACCATCATAACAGTAATACCACCAACACCACCACCATAACAATAATACCACCAACACCACCACCATCAAAACAATAATACCACCAACACCACCACCATCATAACAATAATACCACCAACACCACCACCATCATAACAGTAATACCACCAACACCACCACCATCACAACAATAATACCACCACCACCATCATAACAGTAATACCACCAACACCACCACCATCATAAAAGTAATACCACCAACACCACCACCATCACAACAATAATACCACCAACACCACCACCATCATAACAATAATACCACCAACACCACCACCATCATAACAATAATACCACCAACACCACCACCATCATAACAATAATACCACCAACACCACCACCATCATAACAGTAATACCACCAACACCACCACCATCATAACAATAATACCACCAACACCACCACCATCATAACAATAATACCACCAACACCACCACCATCATAACAATAATACCACCACCATCATAACAATAATAAGACCAACACCACCACCATCATAACAATAATACCACCAACACCACCACCATCACAACAATAATACCACCACCACCATCATAACAGTAATACCACCAACACCACCACCATCATAACAGTAATACCAACAACACCACCACCATCATAACAGTAATACCACCAACACCACCACCATCACAACAATAATACCACCACCACCATCATAACAGTAATACCACCAACACCACCACCATCACAACAATAATACCACCAACACCACCACCATCATAACAGTAATACCACCAACACCACCACCATCATAACAGTAATAGCACCAACACCATCACAACAATAATACCACCACCACCATCATAACAGTAATACCACCAACACCACCACCATCATAACAGTAATACCACCAACACCACCACCATCACAACAATAATACCACCAACACCACCACCATCACAACAGTAATACCACCAACACCACCACCATCATAACAGTAATACCACCACCACCATCATAACAGTAATACCACCAACACCACCACCATCACAACAATAATACCACCAACACCACCACCATCACAACAATAATACCACCAACACCACCACCATCATAACAATAATACCACCAACACCACCACCATCACAACAATAATACCACCAACACCACCACCATCATAACAGTAATACCACCAACACCACCACCATCATCATAACAGTAATACCACCAACACCACCACCATCACAACAATAATACCACCACCACCATCATAACAGAAATAGCACCAACACCACCACCATCATAACAGTAATACCACCAACACCACCACCATCACAATAATACCACCAACACCACCACCATCACAACAGTAATACCACCAACACCACCACCATCATAACAATAATACCACCAACACCACCACCACCATCACAACAATAATACCACCAACACCACCACCATCACAACAGTAATACCACCAACACCACCACCATCATAACAATAATACCACCAACACCACCACCATCACAACAATAATACCACCAACACCACCACCATCATAACAGTAATACCACCAACACCACCACCATCATAACAGTAATACCACCAACACCACCACCATCACAACAATAATACCACCAACACCACCACCATCACAACAATAATACCACCAACACCATCACAACAATAATGCCACCAACACCATCACAACAATAATACCACCAACACCACCACCACCATCACAACAATAATACCACCAACACCACCACCACCATCACAACAATAATACCACCAACACCACCACCATCATAACAATAATACCACCAACACCACCACCACCATCACAACAATAATACCACCAACACCACCACCATCACAACAATAATACCACCAACACCACCACCATCATAACAGTAATACCACCAACACCACCACCATCACAACAATAATACCACCAACACCACCACCATCATAACAGTAATACCACCAACACCACCACCATCACAATAATAATACCACCAACACCACCACCATCACAACAATAATACCACCAACACCACCACCATCATAACAGTAATACCACCAACACCACCACCATCATAACAGTAATACCACCAACACCACCACCATCACAACAATAATACCACCAACACCACCACCATCACAACAATAATACCACCAACACCACCACCATCACAACAATAATACCACCAACACCACCACCATCACAACAATAATACCACCAACACCACCACCATCATAACAGTAATACCACCAACACCACCACCATCATAACAATAATACCACCAACACCACCACCATCATAACAATAATACCACCAACACCACCACCATCATAACAATAATACCACCAACACCACCACCATCATAACAATAATACCACCAACACCACCACCATCACAACAATAATACCACCAACACCACCACCATCACAACAATAATACCACCAACACCACCACCATCACAACAATAATACCACCAACACCACCACCATCATAACAGTAATACCACCAACACCACCACCATCATAACAGTAATACCACCAACACCACCACCATCACAACAATAATACCACCACCACCATCATAACAGTAATACCACCAACACCACCACCATCATAACAGTAATACCACCAACACCACCACCATCACAACAATAATACCACCAACACCACCACCATCACAACAGTAATACCACCAACACCACCACCATCATAACAGTAATACCACCACCACCATCATAACAGTAATACCACCAACACCACCACCATCATAACAGTAATACCACCAACACCACCACCATCATAACAGTAATACCACCAACACCACCACCATCACAACAATAATACCACCAACACCACCACCATCACAACAATAATACCACCAACACCACCACCATCATAACAGTAATACCACCAACACCACCACCATCACAACAATAATACCACCACCACCATCATAACAGTAATACCACCAACACCACCACCATCACAATAATAATACCACCAACACCACCACCATCACAACAATAATACCACCAACACCACCACCATCACAACAATAATACCACCAACACCACCACCATCACAACAATAATACCACCACCACCATCATAACAGTAATACCACCAACACCACCACCATCATAACAGTAATACCACCACCATCACAACAGCAACACCACCACCATCACAACAGCAACCCCACCACCATCACAACAGCAACACCACCACCATCACAACAATAATACCACCAACACCACCACCATCATAACAGTAATACCACCAACACCACCACCATCATAACAGTAATACCACCAACACCACCACCATCACAACAATAATACCACCAACACCACCACCATCACAACAATAATACCACCAACACCATCACAACAATAATACCACCAACACCACCACCACCATCACAACAATAATACCACCAACACCACCACCACCATCACAACAATAATACCACCAACACCACCACCATCATAACAGTAATACCACCAACACCACCACCATCACAACAATAATACCACCAACACCACCACCATCATAACAGTAATACCACCAACACCACCACCATCACAATAATAATACCACCAACACCACCACCATCACAACAATAATACCACCAACACTACCACCATCATAACAGTAATACCACCAACACCACCACCATCATAACAGTAATACCACCAACACCACCACCATCACAACAATAATACCACCAACACCACCACCATCACAACAATAATACCACCAACACCACCACCATCACAACAATAATACCACCAACACCACCACCATCACAACAATAATACCACCAACACCACCACCATCATAACAGTAATACCACCAACACCACCACCATCATAACAATAATACCACCAACACCACCACCATCATAACAATAATACCACCAACACCACCACCATCATAACAATAATACCACCAACACCACCACCATCATAACAATAATACCACCAACACCACCACCATCACAACAATAATACCACCAACACCACCACCATCACAACAGTAATACCACCAACACCACCACCATCATAACAATAATACCACCAACACCACCACCATCATAACAATAATACCACCAACACCACCACCATCATAACAATAATACCACCAACACCACCACCATCATAACAATAATACCACCAACACCACCACCATCACAACAATAATACCACCAACACCACCACCATCACAACAATAATACCACCAACACCACCACCATCACAACAATAATACCACCAACACCACCACCATCATAACAGTAATACCACCAACACCACCACCATCATAACAGTAATACCACCAACACCACCACCATCACAACAATAATACCACCACCACCATCATAACAGTAATACCACCAACACCACCACCATCATAACAGTAATACCACCAACACCACCACCATCACAACAATAATACCACCAACACCACCACCATCACAACAGTAATACCACCAACACCACCACCATCATAACAATAATACCACCAACACCACCACCATCACAATAATAATACCACCAACACCACCACCATCACAACAATAATACCACCAACACCACCACCATCACAACAATAATACCACCACCACCATCATAACAGTAATACCACCAACACCACCACCATCATAACAGTAATACCACAACCATCACAACAGCAACACCACCACCATCACAACAATAATACCACCAACACCACCACCATCATAACAGTAATACCACCAACACCACCACCATCATAACAGTAATACCACCAACACCACCACCATCACAACAATAATACCACCAACACCACCACCATCACAACAATAATACCACCAACACCATCACAACAATAATACCACCAACACCACCACCACCATCACAACAATAATACCACCAACACCACCACCACCATCACAACAATAATACCACCAACACCACCACCATCATAACAATAATACCACCAACACCACCACCACCATCACAACAATAATACCACCAACACCACCACCATCACAACAATAATACCACCAACACCACCACCATCATAACAGTAATACCACCAACACCACCACCATCACAACAATAATACCACCAACACCACCACCATCATAACAGTAATACCACCAACACCACCACCATCACAATAATAATACCACCAACACCACCACCATCACAACAATAATACCACCAACACCACCACCATCATAACAGTAATACCACCAACACCACCACCATCATAACAGTAATACCACCAACACCACCACCATCACAACAATAATACCACCAACACCACCACCATCACAACAATAATACCACCAACACCACCACCATCACAACAATAATACCACCAACACCACCACCATCACAACAATAATACCACCAACACCACCACCATCATAACAGTAATACCACCAACACCACCACCATCATAACAATAATACCACCAACACCACCACCATCATAACAATAATACCACCAACACCACCACCATCATAACAATAATACCACCAACACCACCACCATCATAACAATAATACCACCAACACCACCACCATCACAACAATAATACCACCAACACCACCACCATCACAACAATAATACCACCAACACCACCACCATCACAACAATAATACCACCAACACCACCACCATCATAACAGTAATACCACCAACACCACCACCATCATAACAGTAATACCACCAACACCACCACCATCACAACAATAATACCACCACCACCATCATAACAGTAATACCACCAACACCACCACCATCATAACAGTAATACCACCAACACCACCACCATCACAACAATAATACCACCAACACCACCACCATCACAACAATAATACCACCAACACCACCACCATCATAACAGTAATACCACCAACACCACCACCATCATAACAGTAATACCACCAACACCACCACCATCACAACAATAATACCACCACCACCATCATAACAGTAATACCACCAACACCACCACCATCACAACAATAATACCACCACCACCATCATAACAATAATACCACCAACACCACCACCATCATAACAGTAATACCACCACCACCATCACAACAATAATACCACCAACACCACCACCATCACAACAATAATACCACCAACACCACCACCATCACAACAATAATACCACCAACACTACCACCATCATAACAGTAATACCACCAACACCACCACCATCATAACAGTAATACCACCAACACCACCACCATCACAACAATAATACCACCAACACCACCACCATCACAACAATAATACCACCAACACCACCACCATCATAACAGTAATACCACCACCACCATCATAACAGTAATACCACCAACACCACCACCATCATAACAGTAATACCACCACCACCATCATAACAGTAATACCACCAACACCACCACCATCACAACAATAATACCACCAACACCACCACCATCATAACAATAATACCACCAACACCACCACCATCACAACAGTAATACCACCAACACCACCACCATCACAACAATAATACCACCAACACCACCACCATCATAACAGTAATACCACCAACACCACCACCATCATAACAATAATACCACCAACACCACCACCATCATAACAATAATACCACCAACACCACCACCATCATAACAATAATACCACCAACACCACCACCATCACAACAATAATACCACCAACACCACCACCATCATAACAATAATACCACCAACACCACCACCATCATAACAATAATACCACCAACACCACCACCATCACAACAATAATACCACCAACACCACCACCATCATAACAATAATACCACCAACACCACCACCATCACAACAATAATACCACCAACACCACCACCATCATAACAATAATACCACCAACACCACCACCATCATAACAATAATACCACCAACACCACCACCATCACAACAATAATACCACCAACACCACCACCATCATAACAATAATACCACCAACACCACCACCATCATAACAGTAATACCACCACCATCACAACAGCAACACCACCACCATCACAACAGCAACACCACCACCATCACAACACCAACACCACCACCATCACAACAGCAACACCACCACCATCACAACAGCAACACCACCACCATCACAACACCAACACCACCACCATCACAACAGCAACACCACCACCATCACAACAGCAACACCACCACCATCACAACACAACACCACCATCACACAACAGCAACACCACCACCATCACAACACCAACACCACTACCATCACAACAGCAACACCACCACCTAATCACAACATGCAACACACCAACCAATCTCAACACACCAACACCACCACCATCACAACAGCAACACCACCATCACAACAATAATACCACCAACACCACCACCATCACAACAATAATACCACCAACACCACCACCATCACAACAGCAACACCACCACCATCACAACACCAACACCACCACCATCAAACAACAACACATCAACACCAACACACCACCATCACAACACAACACCACCAACCATCACCACCATCACAACAATAATACCTCACACCACACCACCATCACAACCAACCAATACCACCAATAACACCACCACACATCAACAACACACACCAACACCACCACCATCACAACAGCAACACCACCATCACAACAGCAACACCACCACCACCATCACAACAATAACACCACCACCACCATCACAACAGCAACACCACCACCATCACAACAGCAACACCACCACCATCACAACAATAATACCACCAACACCACCACCATCACAACAGCAACACCACCATCACAACAGCAACACCACCACCACACACAACAACACCACCTCACACACCATGCACCACCACACACACCACCATCACAACAGCAACACCACCACCATCACAACAGCAACACCACCACCATCACAACAATAACACCACCACCACCATCACAACAGCAACACCACCACCATCACAACAGCAACACCACCACCATCACAACAGCAACACCACCACCACCATCACAACAGCAGCACCACCACCATCATCACAACAGCAGCACCACCACCATCACAACAACAGCAGCAGCACCACCATCACAACAACAGCAGTACCACCACCATCACAACACCAGCACCACCACCACCATCACAACAACAGCAGCACCACCACCACAACAACAGCACCACCACCACAACAACAGCACCACCATCACAACAACAACACCACCACAACAGCAACACCACAACACAGCAACACCACAAGAACACCACAACAACACTACAACACAACAACACAACACCACAACAATACAACACTACAACAACACAACACTACAACACCACAACAACACCACAACACAACACAACACAACACTACAACACAACAACAAGTATGGTACACAAGCAAGAGACACAAGTCACCAGTAACTCTCCTAAAATAAGAGGAGACAGACGCCATTTAAAGAAAAAAGGAAATGAGGCAGATTAATGAGTAAATAAGAGATGAGGGAGATGCAAATGAGAGAAAGAGTGGAGGCTAAAATAAATAAATGTATAATAAAATAAAGCCGAGAAGAAGAGGAAATGAGAGAGCAGATAGAGTAGAATGAGAGATAAAGATGAGAAAGTTGATTGTCAAAGAGAGAAAGAGGGAGAGAGAGAGAGAGAGAGAGAGGGAGAGAGAGAGAGAGAGAGCACGAGAGAGAGAGAGAGAGCAGGAGAGAGAGAGAGAGAGAGAGAGCGAGAGAGAGAGAGAGAGAGAGAGAGAGAGAGAGAATTCGTATAACATTATGATGGCAACAAGATAAAGTCAGTTGATCAAATGAAAATACTGGCCCACAAACGGCTCCAACTTCATCCTGTTCCCTACTTGTATGTCTCATAACAATAAAAATGCTTTCAAATGAGCTGATGTAGGTAACAGCTCTTAGCTTGTCAATAAAGTTAGGAATCCTTAACCTGTAAATAGCTTGTCAATAAAGCTAGGGATCCTTAACTTAACCTTGTCAAACCCTGTGTAAAGAGAGAGAGAAAGAGAGAGAGAGAGAGAGAGAGAGAGAGAGAAGTTGAGCCCAAGATTGCTGAGATGTGCAGACCAGCTAGCAGCACCTCTAACTCGCATCTTTCAGCACTGCCTAGTACAGTGTAACTGGGCCTCTCTATGGAAAGAGGCAAATGTAGTCCCTGTTCACAAAAAGAAGAGCAGAGCAGAAATCAGCAACTACAGACCAGTGTCACTCCTGTCAATCACTGGTAAGATCCTTGAGACAATAATCTCAAGACAAATGACAGAGTTTTTTGACTACCACTCACTACTTTGTGATCGTCAATATGGCTTCAGGAAAGGTTACTCTGCTGCTGATCTGTTGTTAAACCTCTCCATTAAGTGGCACCAGTCACTGGATGAATCCAAAGTCAGCTGTGTGGTAGCACTGGACATTGCTGGCGCTTTCGACCGGGTGTGGCACCAGGGCCTCTTAGCAAAACTTCAAGCACTGGGAATTGCAGGCTCTACGCTATGTCTCCTCCTTCATGGTAGATCTCTAAGTGTAGTTCTCAATGGAACGGAATCAGCAAGACATCCTATTGGGGCAAGTGTTCCACAAGGAAGCGTGCTGGGACCATTGTTATGGAATGTCTACTTCAACGACCTTCTTCATCTCATCTCAGAATCACATGCATATGCAGACGACTGTACACTGACATTCACTTATCCAAGAGAAGAAATGCCAGCTGCTCTAAGCTACATCAATCACCAGCTGAGAGCTATATCAGCTTGGGGAAATAGATGGCAAGTAACATTTGCACCTGAGAAAACGCAAATGATGATCGTCTCTAGGCACCATGATGGTAATGCTGGTGCAGTAGTAAGGTTGAATGGGAGGGTGTTGGCACCTGGAGAAGAAGTTGATATCCTTGGGGTGAAATTTGACTCCAAACTAACCATGAAGAACCATGTTGTAAATCTTGCAAACAAGGCAGCCAGGAAGCTTACAGCACTTCGCCGTATCTCGCATCTACTTGACAGTAGGGGTTGCAAGATTCTGTACGAGGCACAAGTACGCTCACACCTTGAGTATGATCCACTTTCTTGGTTTGCCTGCCCCCCCCCCTCTCATCTGCGACTGCTTGACAGAGTAGAGAACAGAGCAGAACGTCTCATCTCTCGCCTGGACCCATCCTGGATAGATCTGTCATTTCAGCAGAGCCTCCAACATAGGAGGGATGTGGGTGGCCTTACTGTTATGTACAAGGCCAATATTGTCAAAGTACCACACTTGGATCCACTTCGAGGACAGCATGAAACAAGCTTTTATGCCACAAGACGGGCAGAAAGCAGCAACTTCACTCTGGCTGTACCCTTCTCCAGAACATCACTCCATCTGAGATCATATATACCCAGGATGACTCGAGTATGGAACACATTCGTACATCATAATGATGTCAACGAGTTAAAGTCAGTTGATCAAATGAAAATGCTGGCCCACAGATGGCTCCAACTTCATCCTGTTCCCTACTTGTATGTCTCATAACAATAAAAATGCTTTCAAATGAGCTGATGTAGGTAACAGCTCTTAGCTTGCCAATAAAGTTAGGAATCCTTAACCTGTAAATAGCTTGTCAATAAAGCTAGGGATCCTTAACCTTGTCAAACCCTGTGTAAAAGAGAGAGAGAGAGAGAGAGAGAGAGAGAGAGAGAGAGAGAGAGAGAGAGAGAGAGAGAGAGAGAGAGAGAGAGAGAGAGAGAGGGGGGGGGGGGGGGAGAGAGATGTCAAATCCCCAGAGATGGGCATCATCATCTTAAACTAGTGTTGCATTACAGTGATCATGTTACCAGCTCCACATCTGGCGTGCCGAGGGGAAAACGCTATATTTTACTCAAGTGTGAATAGAGGTGCCAGGCGGCGAGGGTCTGGTAACACCGGCGGCTGAAGCGAAGATGACATTCCTCTTTATTGCTTAGTGCTCTTTACATGGCTATTTATTATCGTCTTCTCCGTGTTTCACCTATTTTGCGTTTATTTTATTATTATTTGTCCACTTGAGGAACAAGGCAAGTATTATATAGGACCTTGGTATCAATATGATACCGTTGTTCACAATACCGTGACTGGTATTATATAGTACCTTGGTATCAATATGATACCGTTGTTCACAATACCGTGACTGGTATTATATAGTACCTTGGTATCAATATGATACCGTTGTTCACAATACCGTGACTGGTATTATATAGGACCTTGGTATCAATATGATACCGTTGTTCACAATACCGTGACTGGTATTATATAGTACCTTGGTATCAATATGATACCGTTGTTCACAATACCGTGACTGGTATTATATAGTACCTTGGTATCAATATGATACCGTTGTTCACAATACCGTGACTGGTATTATATAGTACCTTGGTATCAATATGATACCGTTGTTCACAATACCGTGACTGGTATTATATAGGACCTTGGTATCAATATGATACCGTTGTTCACAATACCGTGACTGGAACAATACACAAATAACCCGCACATAGGAGACTGAAACTCATAACTACGTTTCGGTCAGACTTGGACCATTAACTAGTGTGACTAATGGTCCAAGTCGGACCGAAACGTTGATATGAGTTTCAGTCTCCTATATACGGGTTGTGTACAGCAGGCTCCTTTGGTTGAATACAGAGGCATCTGTGTGAACCTACGCCAGGTAATAGCAGAAAATTTAAAAAAAAAATCAACCAGAAAGTATGTCTCATGAAACCCAAGAGTTAATAAATGCAAGAAAACTAAAATCTCTCAGCTGTGAGAATCCCCGGTACTCGTCCCCAGGAGGGTGACTGTGTCAAGCAGGGCGGCCGGTACTCGTCCCCAGGAGGGTGACTGTGTCAAGCAGGGCGGCCGGTACACGTCCCCAGGAGGGTGACTGTGTCAAGCAGGGCGGCCGGTACACGTCCCCAGGAGGGTGACTGTCAAGCAGGGCGGCCGGTACACGTCCCCAGGAGGGTGACTGTGTCAAGCAGGGCGGCCGGTACACGTCCCCAGGAGGGTGACTGTGTCAAGCAGGGCGGCCGGTACACGTCCCCAAGAGAGTGACTGTCAGGCAGGGCGGCCGGTACTCGTCCCCAGGAGGGTGACTGTGTCAAGCAGGGCGGCCGGTACTCGTCCCCAGGAGTGTGGCTGTGTCAAGCAGGGCGGCCGCACCTTCAGGGTAAGAAAGTTACAACACTAGGAAAAGTTCAACACTGGCTGGGCATTAGCGGCTGGAAGGAAAATGCCAACAAAAAGGGAATATAAAGACGTAAGAGTCTTTGCTCCACCTTACACTGCAGTGGTTTCCAATCACTTTCAATACGAGGACCCCTTTTTAAATAAATTTCTCAGACCCACACTTGTTTATAGCTGGCGGGGATGGACATTGATGGATGTTACTGCATTCATTAGGGGGGTGTTAAACAGAGTGATGGAGAAATTACGTGTTGGTTGGTGAAGCAATACTTGCTGCAAAACTTAGCGAACCCCTTGAGATAACGAGGGGTCTTTTCTAGTGGTCCGCGGCCCACTGCTGGGAACCAGTGCCCTAAAAGATGGCCAAATCATCAGAGAAAAATTACCTTCAATACCTGGATAGGAAGTAGATATAAGTTGCGTTGACTTCTGCTTTGTGTTATTGATTGCCGGGGTCATCACCCCTACAGGCCTCCTGGTTGACCAGGCTTTTGATGCTAGCAGCACGCAGTCCATAGTAGGCATCACGGTTGTGGATTTTTTTTTATAATCTTAAATTCAGCATGTGTAAATATGAATAATATAATAATTGCGTATTAAAATGTGACTCTGATTTGACCCTTCAAGAAATTTTGTGTGAAGCAGGGTGTGCAGCGGACGCGGAGGGACACAGGAGGACGTCATAGTGAAATAACGTGAGCACTGGTCTGTTAGTGGTGTAAGGTAATCCAGCATCATCGAGGACATAATGGGGTGTTTCAGTCCGAATTTGTATTAGGAACCTGCAATAATGTCCCCTTCTGAAGAATTGGGACAGGAAATTTGCGGGACCTCCAGAATGGCCCGGATGATCAGGAACTGACTTGAGAAACTTAACAGGTTCCCTTCTGAAGACAACTAAAAGTCTATTGGTAATGTCTTGTTATACATGAAGGGAGTAACTCCGCCAGCTAAATGAGACAGCATAAACACTTACTGGGACAACGTTGCGTTCTAAGCTCTTGAGCAAACCGTTATCTGCTGTAGATAAAAGTATCTGCATACTTGTGTCAGTAAGATTTTATTTAGGTTACCTGTAGTCGCCTCCAGAGGTTACGCCCCAGACCAAGCCTCTTGCTGCTGGCCTGATCGATCAAGCCAGAAACCAGCAATATTCCAGCCTAGTGAGAACGAGTTACTTCATGAGTATCATCACTGGCTTGGCATCTCTTGTTTTGAAAGTTCTGGTTATCCAACGTATCATTTTCCTGTAATTGTGATAATGACCTTGCTATGCTCCTTAAACGTGCAGTCTTCTATCGTTATCACTCCCAGGTCTCACACATTAGAATTACATTCTAATGTGTGATGCGAGTTTGTTATGTACTCCTATGGTCTTGAGGCCATGTGTTATGGGCACATATATGTACATTATAGTATAAGCTAATAAAGTCAAATATTGTGGCTTATTGCCACTGGGGAGGATGTTAAGTTTTGAACCAAGACTCTCATATGTAATGCCAGGAACAAGGGCTAGTTATCTTTTGTTTCTGTACGCAATTATTATATAAAAAAGGCAAGGTTAATGGTGGATTACTTAAGTGCTGATGTAGTATGGATCTTTAAAAAGCTAACTGTTAGTTATATGGAGGTATGGATAAAAAAATATCGAATTCAAGAGTAGAAGAGAAAGAGGAAGAGAGGGAAGAAAAATAGAGAACAGAGAGTAAAGAAATGAAGAGGAGGAGAGGAAGAAAAAGAGGGAGAGGGAGAGGTGAGAAACCAACAAGGCAGTAATAGAGGAAAGGAAGGAGAGGCGGCAGCTGAATCTTCAGACAAGCTTTTGACTGATGACACAATTGTTGGGGGAGATGGTATATGTGTGTGTGTGTGTGTTGGAGTGTGTGGGAGGAAAGTTAGGTGGGAGAACTAGGGAAGGAGGGGGCGTAAGAGGGAGGAAAGGTGTGTGGGAGGCAAAGGAAGGCTGCTGCGTGACTCATGCGAGTTTAGCGCATTTTCTATTATAATATTAATTTTGTGAATTGAAATTACTAGGTTTCAACGACTTTCTCTCGTGTCAAGCTCCTCAAATTACATGCATCTGTATGTTTATCAATGTGTTGTTTATCAGTGTGTTGTTTATCAGTGTGTTGTTTATCAGTGTGTTATGTAGCTGTACATGTATCAAGGATACGGGACTGACCACCTTAAAATTTCTTCAAGACTGAGGGACTGATCACTTCATATTTACCGTAAGGGGGATTACCAACAGTCCCCTGGCTGTCTTCAAGAAGACGCTGAACAGGCACCTAAAGTCAGTACCTGACCAGCCGGACTGTGGTTCGTACGTCAGGTTACGTGCGGCCTGAAGTACCAGCCTGGTTGATCAGACCCTGATCCACCACGAAGCCTGGTCACAGACCGGGCCGCGGGGGCGTTGACCCCCGGAATCCTCTCCAGATATACTCCAGGTATCTCCACTGCTTCTCCTGTCTCCAGTATTTAAGCCATCTCTGTAACTCCCCCCCCCCCCGTCCCTACTGAGGCTGGGTCACTAACGGTGGTGCGGATGTGGTGTGTACTTACTGGTAGGGGCCCTCTTCTCTGAGAACGATACCGTTCTTCCCACGGGGTACTTACCTGATTACGAACCTAGTATCTTTCAGCATAAATGGTGGGGATTTTTCTCCTTTCGTCTAAATTTGCTCAGGCTCCTGGCCGATGATATGGAACGTTTTGTGGACATGGGTTACATGTACAAGATATACAGAGCAGAGTTGACATCAATGACATATTACTATACAGAAAACCGCTTGTTATGCAGAGCATTTCGGGCAAATTAGGTCAATTTTGTCTTCAGGATGCGACCCACACCAGTCAACTAACACCCAGGTACTTATTTTACTGGACAGCAGATGCCTTAAGGAAACAAGTCCTAATGTTTTCACCCGTACCAGGGATCGACCCCCGGCCTCAGTATGAGATGAGTGCACCAGCAATCGAGCTACAGGACACCTGTGGGTCATCTACTTCGTATTGTATACCACTAATAAAATGGTTCATAGTTGGCACATGTCTAGTGGTAGGCATGGTAATGGTGGTAGCAGGCATGATGGCAGTAGGGCATGGCAGTAGCAGGGCATGGTAGTAGCAGGGCAGAATGGTAGCAGGCATGGTGGTAGTAGACATGTTGGTAGAAGGGCGTGGTGGTAGGACATTGTGGTAGTGGCTCTTTATGCTTCCTGTTCATCCCTTTCCTCCTGGTCCTCTCCTCTGAATGCACACATCTCCGCTGGTTCATTACCGCCACTGCACACATTTACCACTTCTCAAAGCACCACACTTTTACTCTGTCGGTTTATAATAGCTCACCACTGAAGGTGAGTCGTTTTAAAGAGAATGAATGGTACTTCAGTTTTTGTGGCGACCAGTGGAAGTCTTAAGTGAATAACAAACACAACGAGGCTGTTACGAAGGATGAATGATGGTATTTGCTTCACTATGTCGTTAGTCATTGAAGGAACAGTTGAATTAAGAGTCGTTCTAAAGGCATTGAGAGGCCGGAATGGACTCTGAAAGCAACGAAAACCAAAGGAAAATACAGACATTATTAAACATTGAAAAAGTTGTAGTGGAATGTCAATTTGAGTTGCGAATTTATATCACGAAATGGATACCAAAATAATTGGTCTTGGTGTTCGCCAGAATTAGAACTGGTGTTCGACAGAATTAGAACTGGTGTTCGACAGAATTAGAATTGGTTTAACAGAATTAGACCTGGTGTTCGACACAATTAGAACTGGTGTTCAACAGAATTAGAACTGTTCACCAGAATTAGAACTGGTGTTCGACACAATTAGAACTGGTGTTCAACAGAATTAGAACTGTTCACCAGAATTAGAACTGGCGTTCGACACAATTAGAACTGGTGTTCAACAGAATTAGAACTGTTCACCAGAATTAGAACTGGTGTTCAACAGAATTAAAACTGTTGTTCGACAGAATTAGAACTGTTGTTCGACAGAATTAGAACTGGTGTTCGACAGAATTAGAACTGGTGTTCGACAGAATTAGAATTGGTTCAACAGAATTAGACCTGGTGTTCGACACAATTAGAACTGGTGTTCACCAGAATTAGAACTGGTGCTCGACACAATTAGAACTGGTGTTCGACACAATTAGAACTGGTGTTCAACAGAATTAGAACTGTTGTTCGACAGAATTAGAACTGGAGAACCAGAAGACTTCATCCAGTCTGTGGAAGATATCACTGCATAATCTAATTTTTACTTGATTTTTCCAGTGGTACTCTAGTACCACTGATTTTTCTGGCACTGCTACCCACATGGCCGACCTAACCTAGTCACTAGATTTCCCTGGTATTCTGCTACCCACATGGCCCGACCTATCGTTATCACTACCTGATTTCCCTGGTACACAGGTACACATAGCATGGGTTAACCCATCGAGTCACTTTTACTAACTGATGATTCGGGATGATTCGAGTGTTTAGGACACGTAGGGTATCGTCATCTTAGGATACACTGCTAAATAGTGACATTTGGGTTTTAAATAAGCTGCAAACCTGGCTGGGGACGGCCAGAGGATGCTTACCCAGTTATGATTCATCCTGAGTAAGACCCCTTGTCAGGAGAAACTGTGCTATTTCCTGACGAACAAAACACCACCACCACCTATAAATACAGCTCCTAACTTGCCCGTAGCGTTGTGGTTAGTATGACTTAGAATATTAGACTAGCATTTGAAACCTACAACTACAATGGAAATAAGTCAATGTCTAACCTTTTTGGGGGGAGTTATCCTAGGTAATTTAAACTATGTATGATAACTGTGCTTATGTGTGCTTGTGCGTAAATAAACTTACTAGTTTAGATCTAAAATCCTAGTTTTACCTTTGTTTAAAGTACCGATTCATTTTTGTGTGTGAGTAAGATTGGGGAAATGAAAAGAAAAAGAGTATGGAAGATAAAAGGAGATGACGGTGAGAAACATAGACAATACCTATTGAGGCATAAATCCTCTCCCATTATGAGGGGCGACCAGCAGCCAGGGTCATGCTCAGGCGGCTGGACGCTGGAGATTTTTTTTTTTTTTTTTAATGGAGGATGCTTGTAGGTTTGACCTCTAAATAGGGATGGACATTTTTGTTGATTTATGACCCATCTAAGCAACTGCAATATTAAATATATGTTAGTCTGGGTTAAGTTAGGCTAATGTAAATCTAACTATATATGCGTATAATTTTAATCTCCAATAATGACATATCACAATTGAGCAACTTACGTCTGGCAGCGAGTTAAACCTGTTTGTGTCATTTGTAGAAAGAAGAGAAGGAGAAACAGACACAGACTAATGTTGGAGGAAGGAGTAGTAAGAAACAGAGGAGAAAATGGTATAATTCAAATTCCTTGAATACAGAGACCCGTCACCAGCAAGAGGACACCCCTAACACCGTTCATTATCCTCTTCCTTGAAGCCTGACTAATATATTTACAAAGAAACAAACTTTCATGTCTACAAGATACAATACATAGCTTTGCAAGATCTGATGATATTTGAGAGTATCCATGGAAAGTCTCTAGTTATGCTGAGTATTTCAGGTTGGTTGGTTGGTTAAGAGGGTTTAAAGCCTATCGACTTCACTAGTCATAGTGTACGTCACCTTTTCACTCCCAGACAAGAATACCTTAATTCCTAAAATAAGGACTCAAGTAAACTCATTGTATATACGCTGAGATAAATATGCTCCTCTCCTCGCGATGTATATTTCGTCTCATTTCGGGCAAGCTAAACCCTAAGACTCATAAAAATAATAGATATAGCAAACATTATACATACGCAATGGCCATTTTATTGTGTACATCATTCTAGTACTGAGTAGACTTCCCCTTTGCTCCCCGATCAGCTTAATTTTTCGTGGAATGGATTCAGGTGCTGAAAACATTTCTAAGAGATGGTGGTCCATGTTGATTATGATAGCATCACCCAGCTGCCGCAGATATGTCGGCTGCACATTAATGCCGGGAATCTCCCGTTCCACTGCCCCTCAAGGAAGGTTCCTTGACGCTGGTGAGGGGCTCTAAATCTTGGGAATTGGATCTGTGCTCCAGTTCCCTGAATTAAGCCTGAATACCTTCCACATCCCCCCACAGGTGCTGTATAATCCTACGGGTTTTGCGCTTCCCCTTCATTATAATAATAATAATAATAATCCCGTTCCACTGCATCCCAAAGATTTACCCCAAATTTTCACCAATCATCTACATGTCTCAGCAGAAATCGCAGTTCGTCAGAGCAGGCAACGTTTTTCCAGTTTTAGTGTAGCCTCAGTTTCTCGTTCTTTGCTGACAGGAGTGGAATACAGTGTGGTATTCTGCCACTGGTATCCCATTCAAGGCTCAACGTGTGCGTTCAGAGATGCTACATACCACTGTTGTAGCGCATGATAACTTGAGTTAGTGTCGCCTTCCTGTCAGTCTAAACCAGTCTGACCATTCTCATCAGACCTTTCTCATTAACAAGGCGTGTTCGCCCACAGAACTGCCGCACACTGGATGTTTTGTGTTTCACACCATTCTCTGTAAACTCTAGAGACCACTGAGCGTGAAAAACCCAGGAGATCAGTGGTTTCTAAGATACTCAAAGTACCTCGGCTGGGCACCAATTCTCACGGTCAAAAGTACTTAAATCACATTTCTTCCCCATTCTTATGTTTACTCTGAAGAACAAGTGAACCTCTTAACCATGTCTGCATACTTTTAAGCATTGAGCTGCTGCCACATGATTGGCTAATTAAATATTTGCATTAACGAGGTGTAGGTGTACCTAATAAACTGGCCACTGAGTGTATGTATGCGAGACACGATAAAAGTAATAATTACAGCAAACACGAGAGTATATTACAGCACGTGATGGAGGGTTTTTCTTGTCTACTCGTGGATACAAAAAAGTGTTAGGTTAAAGGACACAAGTGCAACTAATGTGACATTTTATTGTGGCAACGTTTTGCTCTCCAGGAACTTTGTCAAGCCGTATCTGCTTGACAAAACTCCTGGAGAGCGAAACGTTGCCACGACAAAATGTCACATTAGTTGCACTTGTGTCGTTTTTCCTAACATATTGTGGGTAATTCTAGCAACATTATTACAAAAGAAGTGTAGTGAACAAGGGGTTGGTTGATTTTTGAGGTAGTATTTATCTTGAGTAAGACAGCAAGAGTCGTGCTGTGACTAATATCTTCCTCTAGACTAGACCATGTTTTATGTCTGTGTCACTTCAAGTGGTGCCTTGATGCCCTTGAAGGGGGTCTTGATGTAAGGGACTGAAGCTGCCCTCCTTTTAATGGAAAAGCCGATTACCTTTTATGCACCTTGAGCTATATGATCAATACGGGTTTAGCGCTTCCCCATGATTAATAGGTTAGGTTAGGTACGCTTCGTCAGGAAACAAGACAAGTGTTTCTTAACGCGGGTCTTAGATGATGACCCGCCTTTGGAGCTTTTGTTCATCTGACCGAGGCCTTCCGCTGGCTTACCGGTCCACCCCTTTAAAAATTATGGTTATTCAGAACCATTTAGTTCATAATCCCTAGTTTACATGATTAACAATTCCTTCGCCACATGTAAACACTCCCCAACACCTACGAACATTCCCCACCTTCACCTTCCGGCCGCACCTCTGACATAACTCATCACAGTAACACTCCCCACCTTCACCTACCGGCCGCACCTCTGACATAACTCATCACAGTAACACTCCCCACCTTCACCTACCGGCCGCACCTCTGACATAACTCATCACAGTAATACTCCCCACCTTCACCTACCGGCCGCACCTCTGACATAACTCATCACAGTAACACTCCCCACCTTCACCTACCGGCCGCACCTCTGACATAACTCATCACAGTAATACTCCCCACCTTCACCTACCGGCCGCACCTCTGACAAAACTCATCACAGTAACACTCCCCACCTTCACCTTCCGGCCGCACCTCTGACATAACTCATCACAGTAACACTCCCCACCTTCACCTTCCGGCCGCACCTCTGACATAACTCATCACAGTAACACTCCCCACCTTCACCTACCGGCCGCACCTCTGACATAACTCATCACAGTAACACTCCCCACCTTCACCTACCGGCCGCACCTCTGACATAACTCATCACAGTAACACTCCCCACCTTCACCTACCGGCCGCACCTCTGACATAACTCAACACAGTAACACTCCCCACCTTCACCTACCGGCCGCACCTCTGACATAACTCATCACAGTAACACTTCCCACCTTCACCTTCCGGCCGCACCTCTGACATAACTCATCACAGTAACACTCCCCACCTTCACCTACCGGCCGCACCTCTGACATAACTCATCACAGTAACACTCCCCACCTTCACCTTCCGGCCGCACCTCTGACATAACTCATCACAGTAACACTCCCCACCTTCACCTACCGGCCGCACCTCTGACATAACTCATCACAGTAACACTCCCCACCTTCACCTACCGGCCGCACCTCTGACATAACTCATCACAGTAACACTTCCCACCTTCACCTTCCGGCCGCACCTCTGACATAACTCATCACAGTAACACTCCCCACCTTCACCTTCCGGCCGCACCTCTGACATAACTCATCACAGTAACACTTCCCACCTTCACCTACCGGCCGCACCTCTGACATAACTCATCACAGTAACACTCCCCACCTTCACCTACCGGCCGCACCTCTGACATAACTCATCACAGTAACACTCCCCACCTTCACCTACCGGCCGCACCTCTGACATAACTCATCACAGTAACACTCCCCACCTTCACCTACCGGCCGCACCTCTGACATAACTCATCACAGTAACACTCCCCACCTTCACCTACCGGCCGCACCTCTGACATAACTCATCACAGTAACACTCCCCACCTTCACCTACCGGCCGCACCTCTGACATAACTCATCACAGTAACACTCCCCACCTTCACCTACCGGCCGCACCTCTGACATAACTCATCCCAGTAACACTCCCCACCTTCACCTACCGGCCGCACCTCTGACATAACTCATCACAGTAACACTCCCCACCTTCACCTACCGGCCGCACCTCTGACATAACTCATCACAGTAACACTCCCCACCTTCACCTACCGGCCGCACCTCTGACATAACTCATCACAGTAACACTCCCCACCTTCACCTACCGGCCGCACCTCTGACATAACTCATCACAGTAACACTCCCCACCTTCACCTACCGGCCGCACCTCTGACATAACTCATCACAGTAACACTCCCCACCTTCACCTACCGGCCGCACCTCTGACATAACTCATCACAGTAACACTCCCCACCTTCACCTACCGGCCGCACCTCTGACATAACTCATCACAGTAACACTTCCCACCTTCACCTACCGGCCGCACCTGTGGCATAACTCATCACAGTAACACTCCCCACCTTCACCTACCGGCCGCACCTCTGACATAACTCATCACAGTAACACTCCCCACCTTCACCTACCGGCCGCACCTCTGACATAACTCATCACAGTAACACTCCCCACCTTCACCTACCGGCCGCACCACTGACATAACTCATCACAGTAACACTCCCCACCTTCACCTACCGGCCGCACCTCTGACATAACTCATCACAGTAACACTCCCCACCTTCACCTACCGGCCGCACCTCTGACATAACTCATCACAGTAACACTCCCCACCTTCACCTTCCGGCCGCACCACTGACATAACTCATCACAGTAACACTCCCCACCTTCACCTACCGGCCGCACCTCTGACATAACTCATCACAGTAACACTCCCCACCTTCACCTACCGGCCGCACCTCTGACATAACTCATCACAGTAACACTCCCCACCTTCACCTACCGGCCGCACCTCTGACATAACTCATCACAGTAACACTCCCCACCTTCACCTACCGGCCGCACCTCTGACATAACTCATCACAGTAACACTCCCCACCTTCACCTACCGGCCGCACCTCTGACATAACTCATCACAGTAACACTCCCCACCTTCACCTACCGGCCGCACCTCTGACATAACTCATCACAGTAACACTCCCCACCTTCACCTACCGGCCGCACCTCTGACATAACTCATCACAGTAACACTTCCCACCTTCACCTTCCGGCCGCACCTCTGACATAACTCATCACAGTAACACTCCCCACCTTCACCTTCCGGCCGCACCTCTGACATAACTCATCACAGTAACACTCCCCACCTTCACCTTCCGGCCGCACCTCTGACATAACTCATCACAGTAACACTCCCCACCTTCACCTACCGGCCGCACCTCTGACATAACTCATCACAGTAACACTCCCCACCTTCACCTACCGGCCGCACCTCTGACATAACTCATCACAGTAACACTCCCCACCTTCACCTTCCGGCCGCACCACTGACATAACTCATCACAGTAACAATCATTATCTTCCTGTTATTGTCACAAGTTTCTTTATCAAACATTCGCCATGAATCATTGTTTTGTTTTTTTTTACTTGGAACGAAACTTGATGTACTGTAGTTTATTCTGACAGAGGAAATAGTTGAAATGTAAAAAAAAAAACTTCTTATGGAACATTTGTATATACTAAAGTTGTTATATACTTATTTGCAAGTGTGTTTATATAACAAAATGCATATTTTTGGGGGTATAAACCTTGGTAATAGGTACCGAGAAATTGGTTTTGAAAGATACATAAGCAAATGTCCTAGTCTTTGCTCATATGTGTTTATAAAACATTTTTTTGAAGCCAGACGGAGGTTATATAGCCTGAGAGGTGTATTTTTGGTTATATATGGCAAGTGTTTGTTTTAATCCCTATTGTAGGGACTAAATTATTCTTTGTGGTGAACAGGTTACCGTACATCCTTAATGACCCTCGTGACGTCAATAGGCTTTAAGTATCATTAGTCTATGTACCATTAGTTAAGTACCATTAGTCTATAAGGGTTGGATTGTTTTCCACCCCTTATAAAATCCAAATGACCACTATACTATATACCAGTATATACTATATACTAGTGTAATCAAGGCATGAAATAGTCGGCTGGGTAATGGGGTTTAAATTTAGTCTATCGACTAGGCGAGGGTCATTCTAAGTATTTCATCTGAACACTACTAGTCAAGAAATGTAATCCCTAAAATCAGGAATTAAAGTAATCCCTCAGAATATATGCACTGAGAAATATGCACTTCAGTGCATATATATGTCAGAGGCGTCCGTAGTTAAATGTAAGTACACTCAAGTATTTATGTAGAAAGCAACCGAAGTTTATAGGTTAGTTCTCAAGTGGCTAACTTGTTCCTAATGTATGTTAACTATTGTATACAGTTAACTTAAGAAAATAAGAAAGAAGGAACACTGCAACAGGCCTACTGACCCATGCGAAACAGGTCCATGCCACCCCCCCCGGCCTAGAACAATGATAGAAGCAAAAGGACACAAGTGCAACTAATGTGACATTTATTGTGGCAACGTTTCGCTCTCCAGGAGCTTTATCAAGCCATTACAAACAATACATGGACACAGAGGGTATATAAAGGCTCAGAGTGAGGTGCAATACTAGTGAGGTACCATTTCGATGTTCACTAGTGGTGGTGGTAGTAGTAGTAGTAGTAGTAGTAGTAGTAGTAGTAGTAGTAGTAGTAGTAGTAGTAGTAGTGAACATCGAAATGGTACCTCACTAATATTGCACCTCACTCTGAGCCTTTATATACCCTCTGTGTCCATGTATTGTTTGTAATGGCTTGATAAAGCTCCTGGAGAGCGAAACGTTGCCACAATAAATGTCACATTAGTTGCACTTGTGTCCTTTTACTTTACATATTGTCGGTAATTCTACCAACTTTATTACAATGATAGAAGCGTAGTGAAAGTTAAGACACTTGTGCAACATCTGGTTATCTTTATTGTAGACGTTTCGCCATTGTATACCTGTCTTGCACAACTTGTCAGACACTGCAACATCATGGAATCTTGGTTCAGAGGACATCTACAAGACCTTCTTCACGGCTGCTACAACTAACCCATCAATTTGGGTATGACCTACTTCCACTGGGAAATCCCGCCTACCAGTGACTATGCCCTCGTCTGCCACACGTCCCTATTCACTGATACCTATATAAGCGCCAGCCTTCTTGCTGGCGCTTATATAGGTATCAGTGGAGTTAAGTACAAAACGGTAAGTGTAAATAAAGTGGTAGATTATCAGTACCCTTCATCTAAAGGGACGTGCCTTGATTCCGGGGAAGGGCCCATGAACCAGGGAATTAGTTCCCCTTACCCCCCTTCCTCTGACTAGTCCTGATATCCTCCCTTTCCCCAGGTGTATGCCATACGGCTTGAGCGTTTCCAAGGAACATAATATACAGAAACAGACGTCAGTACTTTAGGTTGGCAGGCAGTAACAAACACATGGAAGTGAGAGACACTTGTGAGGAAGTAGTGGGTAAGTGGCAGAGTAAGTGGTAGACACAGCTAGAACATCCTCCCTCAGACGGGTACTGGCTAGCCACCTGCTGCTATCATCCTCGTCCTCCTCTTCTTTCTGCTCTTGTTGACATTCTTGACCTTGGAATGGGAAAAGGAGTGGCTAATATTGACTTTACGACCTGGCGTTTTTAAACAGGTAAATTCTCTGATAAAGAACGAAAAAAATACAATTCCGTGACTAGAACGACCTGGTGTTTTTATATAGGTAAATTCTCCGATAAAGAACGAAAAAAAAAATATAATTCCGTGACTGGAAAAATACATAAATAACCCGACCTGGACCATTTACTAGTCACTGGGCTGCACAATGGCACTAGTCATATTTTGTGAAAGTGATAAAAAAGTTTTGTATATATGGAAATTAAGCCTAACCTAACGTGACCCAACCTAATCCAAAATTTAATCCTAGTCGAGGTTAGGTTAAGTTACGTTTTTATTCGATATCCCCTCCAATAAACAGCTATTTTTTTATAAACTCAAAATATAACACTGTCTTCATTGGATATTTAGGAATTAGCATAATTATCTATCGCTAGGCTTAAAAAGAAACCGGTTAACTCAGTTTTAAAAAAAAATTATGGTGCTGCCTATTTCTGTTTACCTATTTGTAGTTACGAAAAAAAAAACAGAAATATTCAGAGTAATAATAATGTTGATGGGTATTTCAAAATCTTTATTCTGTATCTCATACCCATCCTGTGAGCGGTAGTCAAAAAATTAGAGCCTGGTCACTGACCGGGCCGCGGGGGCGTTGACCCCCGAAACCCTCTCCAGTCCAGGGACTGGGCAGCAAAGTTTTGATAGCTGACTAAGTTGCAGTGATAATGAACTATTTACATGTTAATATCTGGTTACAATCGTAATGAGTTCTTTATGTTGGTAGAATTGCCGATATGTGATACTAATGTGACATTTTTATTGTGGCAACGTTTCGCTCTCCAGGAGCTTTGTCAAGTTGTTACAAACAATACAGGGACACAGGGTATATATAGATAGAGTGAGGTGACACATGGACAGAAGATGACACAGTGAATCAGACACATGGACAGAAGATGACACAGTGAATCAGACACATGGACAGAAGATGACACAGTGAATCAGACACATGGACAGAAATTGACACATAATGATGATAGTCTAACTTAAGAATCAGTCTGGCGAAAAACCGTGTCAACTATTTTCTTGAAGTCCATGAAGATGCAGTCCACCCTTCCATCTCTCTCTCTGTTAATTTATATTAGTAAATCAGAGAACTTTAGTAGGTTCCTCAAAAGGAATTTAAAATGTCTAAATCCGTTGTTTATTTTCACTAATGAAAGACCACTGAGACAGTGGGACAGAGAGAAAGAAAGAGACAATGAGTGGGTGTGGGGGGGGGTGTATGGTGCGTGTGCGTGTGTATATATAAATATGACCCACTCGTTTTTCTTGGTTATGTAAGAGGATAAATTACCCTGGCTGTGAATGTGGGCTACTACATCATCTCTTC